>NW_025779341.1:0-16948 GCF_021130785.1 Homalodisca vitripennis
TACAGTAAGATATTAGTTCTTGCTTGTTTGATTAGTACACATATACAGTATTTATTGGTTTTCTGTCTATATTGTCTATAAATGTGAGCCATAATGTGCACGATGCGAAAGACCCTGGTGGTCACCTACCTACATTTATCCCTTTATATATATCGGTTATAGCTAACCTCCAAGATATTCCTAGTTAATGCAAAATCTAGTTTAAAATTAGTTATTTTTATTCAAATAATTAGTTTTGATATATGTAAACCTTTTAGATTCTCGGACTCCGTTTGTAGCACTTATGAGAGCAAAGACAATATCTATAAGTAGAAACATCGAACGGGGAGAAACGTGTGAGTATAAAAATCTACGATCTATAGCACAATTTTAGTGCTCTCTGGTTTCCCATGACATGAAACAATACATTAACATGAAAATATGAGTGAGAAAAGCGGTTCTTGTGTTCTACTTCGTCTGGGCTGCTACAGGGAATCCATTGCTAACGAGAACATGTTGTTTTGATTGACAGGACATAGTACCCTACTGACAATGTTAACAGATCGCTCCATGTAAACAAAGTTTCCAGTTCTCCTTGGCGGTAGGCGCATTGTGCTCTCTGACAGGAGACTACTGGTTCAATGTATAACAAACCTGTTCTGTAGCAATACACTGTTGTTACAGGTCAACTAGAAATCCCGGTTATTCTAAATTCACAGTATTCATCAATCGTCTGGATTTTAATAGTGCAGCTTATTATCAAGTTATATTTGATATTTCTATAGTTATCTTATACATTATTTTTATAAGTCTTATAAAATTATACCAAGAGCCCATTTATATAAAATGAAAATTTATTTATTTGGTTTAATAGCTTTAAAATTATTAATACAGTTATACTTTCGTGTGTTAGACTCTTGTGTTTACTATAAAGAGGCGTAAAAGTGTTTTGATAATCAAATTTATTATGAGTCTATACTGGAATGCTATTATAATATATGTATATTTTCTAACTAGATTTGGATAAATGTCAACGGTGCCTAACTTAATTTAAATAAATATTGAAACAAAAAAGTATTTGCTCCATCCCGGATATTATATACTGGGGGGTGCTCTTTAAAAGTCCCAAACCCCCTTACTAACTTTCTGTATGAGAGAGTTTAGGAGTAATTCATAAATCTTTAAATATAACCACACCTAAAAGTTTACACTTCATTTTTTGGGTATCTTGACTGCTAATGCTACTCTATAAAAGTTTGTGGATATTCAAATTTCAAATAGTTCAATAAAACCCCATATATTGTAATTAATTTTGTAATAAAAAAAATGGCCAAAAGCATAAAATATCACCTCATAAAAACTTATTGGGGGGAGGGCGTTTTCTCAAAAGTTAAGTCTATGAATGGAAGGAATGAATGAATGAATTGAAAAAGTGTTTTTATTTTTGACCCAAAAAATATAGTTACAATATATACAATAAAAAAACATTACATCTACAATGGCTTGAATGCCGTCTGTAGAAGTTAGGAGGAATGATACTGTACTAATCTAAAGAATAACAAAAAGTTCAAGTTAAATGGCAATAATAATTTAAAATTTATAAATCAACACACTGGGACACTTTTCCAAAAACTGAATAAGGGCTAAACTTAAAATTATTTAATTTCTCAATTTTAAACTAATCACAACTTTTTTCAATAAAACAGCACACCACGCACACACACATACACGCACACACCATTTTATACAACTAAAAACACTTAAAACTCAGAAAAATTAAAACAAAAATTACATTTATAAAATGGAAGAAAAAAAACAAGTTGATGACTGAAATATACAAATGTTGTAATTAAAAAATATTTTCCCCTTTTTTCCTACCTTAAATTCGACCCTAAAAATTGAATTCCTGGATTTAATTGCCATCTATACTTCCACGCGGTGCTCATGAATACCCCCATAACCCGCCAATTCCTACCGTTTTAAATAATGGTATATAATTCATTTTTGGGGGGGTTTTTAATGTTGATTTACCAAAATAGGATTTTCTTATTTCCCTCAAAATTGGACACACAGATACGAAATGAAAGACGGATTCAGCTTCATTTAAATTGCACAAAGAGCAGTTATAAATAATCTCTGGCAAAACCATGGTTTGTAATTTAAGTCAACTAGTTCTGCCCTGGCTTTGATTAGCCCAAGAATATTGTTAGGATATCATAAACCGATCAGTATAAACACTCCTGTACACAGAGGGTCAGGTCCAAGGTTAACCCTTTCAGGGCCAGGACCAAATATGAGATGTTTGCAAAATTTTTTCAAACATATCCTATCCCCTTGTGGATAGTCAAAAGTGCCGGGCTAAAAATTGGCGATTTTGCAGTCTCTTAGATTAAAATTTTTAAACTTTCATAAAAATCTAGAGAATGACCTAAAAAGTTTGCACCAAATTACTAGTAGATAGTATACTATCAACAAAAAAATATATAGATGTAGTTTTTAAGGTAAGTTAAATTTTTTTAAAAAATAATGTTTTAACGGATATACATAAAAAAATTATTTTTTTTTTTTTTTTGTAAATAAATTAAATAAAGGATAAAAATAATTTTACCGTGGGAAGCTATGTTATTATATTGTACATTTTAGGAACAGGAACAACCATAACAAAATTTTGTGTTAATTCTCTCATTAAATAAATTTTTTTATGACACATTTTTGAGTATAAATACGCATAAGTGTACTTCGCAAAGAGTTTTATAAAATGATAAACGCAAACTACTGACTCTTACACTAGCAAGCAAACTTAAAATAAATATTCACATTATGGATGTACCGTGTAAACAAGGATCATTGTAATGGATCCAATAAACAGTTTCAATACAGTTAAAAACACTATTTACCATAGGAAATATTTACACAATTTTAAATTTGAAAATTTTATTTACAACTTTTTCTATCTTACAAATATGCTACTTAAAATTTACAAGACATCCCATGATGATCGCAAAATAATGTGTCAGATCATTGTAAACTTACTACACACAATAGCTTAAGCAGGGTAACTACTAAAACACTACTAATATTTACAAACCACAAAATAAAATAATGAAGAAAGGAATCCACAGCATAACGCAATGGTTACGATTAGCGCACCCTAAAGTCGAGTCGCGCGCTGCTAAAGAATTATACAATAATAGATCGAGGTCTAGCCTGATAATGTCAACGTGGACATATTACGAAATATAAAATGCATAGGACCTACGCAAAATAAAAATGATATTCTATATTAAATTATCTACGAATATACCCAGAGGAATAAAAAAAAACATAAAACTTTGAATCATTTGAACATCGTATTTTATTTAAAGGAAAACGACCCGAATATCAAGGGCGGCAATATAATTGCCTGCTCCTGGCGCTTTTTCAGGAACGCTAGAGTCGAAATGGTCGGCAATATATTGCCGCCTGGCCCCCGGAAAGGGTTAACATACTGTGAGCGGTTGACCGCGCGGTGCGGGCCCTGCCATTCGCACTCTGCCCGCCACCGAGCGTCATGTCCAGGATACCCACCTCCAATCAGCTGCGTTGCGTAGATTGCCCCACAAGTTATCGGGTCGAGAAATCCACACTCCACTCCACATCTTCTTCACCCCAACAAATTTCCATTGTTACTACACCAATAGATTGTTTTTTCAAAATTATTTGCTGGGGTCTTAAAATGTAGGGCCAAACGGTGGTGTTCTACAATTTAAAATTTTACAAATATAACCACGTAGCTAATTTTTTTAGGTGTATGTAACAATCTTTTGTCAAAATTTGTTTTCTAAATATTAAAACATAGTTTTAGGCGTATTATAAGGTAGACGTAAACATTTTTTTTAATAGAAATGTTACTCCATGAATGATTCTATTTGCATCATATTCTGTGAAAGCCCCCCCAATACCTGAGCACTTATAGGCCAAAGATAATGGAATCTAATTAATAGAATTTGAAGCAGATAATCTTTGCACACTCAGAGGAAGGCTTTATATAGAAAGAATCAAATTTCGCCAAATTGACATTCGATTGCCAAAATTTAGCCGATGGTCAATTTTTCTTGAAAAATGCAAGTCCGCCAAGATAAGGTAGCTTTGCTAAATAAAGCTATTACCCCAAGTACTTGTACTTTTATTGACGACATATTTTAATTCCGTTTTTTCTTTTTAAAGTTCCAATTGTCGTTAGATTTTAGTTTTCCGCCATTTCTAAAAAAACCAATTATGTTAGCAGTGCGATTAGCTAAATTTATTTTCAAATTCCAAGCCTTCGCAATAATGTTCTAGTCCCCTATTAATCTCATATGCTGTAGACCCTGCAGCAGAAGGTGACATGGAGAACAATGTCATCAGCGTACATGAGTGTATTTACCCGTGTACTCCTTCCCAAAACTACATTCCCCCCCCCTGCCACGCGCTTCGGGCAAAATCATTCACCAAATAGCGGAAAAACATTAAGGGACTGAGAATACAAGCCTATGCCTTTAAAGCCTATTTTGGTATCAAAACTCTCAGTCTATTATCTCCTTTGATCACCCATACTCTCATTTCGCACATTGGGGATAACCCAAATACATTAATAGAGTCATTAGTTGAGAGGCGGTGGGGGAGGGGGAGGCGCAGGAGAGAGGGAGAACATTCTAACATTTTCGTTGATGAAAATAACCAGTACAGACTTCTAACGATAGTTCGTTAAAATAGCAAACGCTTTTTCCTGTCGATGACGTCCAAAAGCCGAAGAAAAGTCAATAACAAGGAAGCAAGTATAATTTTCCTTTTTTGTTTGATTAGCTGGAGTTTAATTAAATGTTCGAAAGTGTTAAATACTCATTATCAATTTGTTATGAGATATACCTTTTCTGAACCCCGCATGATATTCAGTTACGCATTTTCTTTTCAGTTCCACCCAATTGTATAGCCTATTGATTCAACATACTGGTAAATAGTTTACAAATACAATCATATTAAAGACAATCCCCTTGTAGTTGTTACTGTCATTTACATCGACCCATTTTTGTATCAAAAGGAAAAACAATAGACTATCTTAAAACTTATCGGGTACTACACCCGTATTAAAAATATTATTTATAAATTTCCAACAGTTTGTTTTTTCAGGACAGATATGAGAGTTCTTAAAAAACTCATTATGGCACTCTGTCTAATCCAGGCCGCCTTATTATTTTTAGCCTTTTTCAGAAACTATTTCCAGCTCATATGCAATGAAAAATTACAATCGAGGGAAACTCGTCGGGCAATATATGGACTAGGCATTAAGCTGACGCTTGCAGCTAAAACAGAGGCGGATTATTAATGTCTTCATGAAGTGTTCCGAGCCACTCGTTAGGGGACAAATTTCCGATTATCTTTCGGTTCTCGATTTTTAAAACTATTGATTGCATTCCAACATGTTTTGGAATCAAGATGCATTATTACCAAATTATATATAATATTTATCAAGATATAATTTATGTTTTATTTTTACACGTTAATTTGTAATTTTTATTTTCTTCTAAATATATTTGTTTTAACTTGTATAGAATTTGACTTTCTAATTATAAATTAAGTAAATCAGGAATACTTTCTTTCTAGCAGTGTGATAATGAAACATTCCATTGGTCAAACTCAAGGCTGGCTTAGCACTGAAAAAAAGTACATGTGTTTCGAGGTTTCTTTTAAGTGAGCAGATTAATAATATCATTTTCATTATATTGTTTATGTTTATAGTTGATTGTCATTGACAAAGCTGCCACCTGAGCAATTTCCCGACCAACTTTGTCGCGGACTACATGAATTCTCGCGTTCACCTTGTGTCCATTTGAGTTTCGGCCAATAACGGTAGGGTTTCGCCCCCCACCTCTCGCGCCCCTCCCACCAGCCTAAACAGGAAGCGTCCATCCACATCTGAGGGTTACCTCTATTGGCAAGTGGTCAGAACTAGGGGAAACGGTACAATTCTGAAATCTTTAATCATTATCACAGACAATTAATTGAAGCCGCAGCGTTGGTCTATAACTGGAATTCCCCATTGGGTCCCACAAAAAGTAAATGTCCCCATAAGTATCACCCACAGATCGCTCCATTCAAAATAACTAGACCCAAATTATCGAATAGTTCTAAACATTTTTTTTTTTTTTACCTCTGACATTTTACTAAACCGATCTTTTTGAATTTCTACTTTCATTTAAAACTGTAGTTAGGTCAATCCGAACGTTTTCATAAATATTAAAAATCTTGTTCAGTTCCAATTTCGAACGCGTTTTCAAATCTCCCATAATAACTAAATTGCTATTATAAAATTTGCTGTTTAAAGAAGGACTCTACATTACGAAAAATAGGTTTCACACCAACCATTAAAGTTGTAAATAAAGTGGAAGAATCGATAATAATTTTTCTTCCAGTGTTGATTTGTACAAAGTTAAGGTGTTCTATTTGAATTAATACTGTATTTTTTAATTTAAATTTTGGATCTAAATTGGAACAAAAATAATTAATCCACCCACTATAACGTACCAACATTTAGGCTACTCTAGTTGAATAATCAAAGTGAATTCTACAATTTTTAAAAATGGTTTGAGATAAAAATCTTTGTCGTGTTTCTGTTATGAAAGTTTCCCAAAAATATTAATTATATCGTAATTTCTAATCATCTTCTTTAAGAATCCAACATCACTCACCTTATTCTTTAGACCACATACATTAAAAACTAAAATTTTACCTTCTTCTGTTGCTCCACCGAATTCCATCTGACATAAACGTTGACCTGCTGCCTCGTCGGGGTATGGGAAATTGGGTGGGTTAGTGTCCTCCTCACACGCTCGCAGCCTGCGATTTGTTCGCACTGGATGTAACCTTCCGATGATCGGAGATGTTGTCGCCCCTGGCTCTCTGCCCCCGTTCTCCCCTTTACTCCTGGTGCGCGTGTTCTAGCTCGAAGTTGCTCCTCTTGCAGTTTTCTCAAGAAGTCGGAGAAGTCGTGACCCAGCAGTTCGTTGATTCTCTGGCTCCCGTCATAACGTCCCGCCATCAATCGTCCCCTTCTTCCCAGGTGAAAAACGCACACTCCTCGATGGTTAGGTGGTCAAAGGCGAATGGAGGCATTCTGCGCCGCCACCTGACTCTCTCGACCTTCCGCCCGCCACAGCAACCGAATTGGCCCGTTTTTCTCGAATTTCTCGAGGAAAATCTTAGGTGGACGACGGGAATCCTGTGCCCTTTAGTGTTCTCTCCTGCGACATTATGTACTCGAGATCCCCGTTCGTCCGGTATATGAGCAATAATAGTGCTGCGGTCTCGGCCTAGCTGAATGGCTCTGGTCACCCACAACCCGTCACCAATTCCTCATAAGTTTGTCCCACACAATACTTCCTGACAACATGATTTACAATCAGGACTTCTGATCAAATGTTAGCCCTTTAAAAATTAAAATTATTTCGCCGGGACACTTCCCTTCTTAAGTATACACAGCTTGTTCGACATAACCTTACTCTTGGATTTTAACATTACCAATTCTTTGTGAAGGGCTTTTGTTCTCCTCTTCACCAGAGCATTAACCTTATTCGATAAAGCTAAACAGATCATCATTAGTAGCTATATTTTGACAACTTAGTGTCCAATAGTTGAGGATAGCCACATTCCATCAACTGCTCTTGACTCAGCTCACCTACACGACCGGTAGCCATGTCCGCACCTTGTTAGGCCTACTCGCTTCCTCCACTGCTCCGGGGGTGACGAAGTGTGAACGCTGTCGCTTGAGTTGACGGCCAGGGGTTTGAGAAAAGAAACTCGTTGATTTTCTTCCCCAGTCATAGAGCACCAACACGCACAGTCACTGCGACACACAAGGACCACGAGCCTGCCACGACCAAACGGACCCAAAGGACTGCCCGACCACGTTCGTCTGTCCGCACGCACAACTAACTGATAAAAAGCCGAGTTTTGGGCTGTTGTTCACGGGACCTAATTGTTTTTTTCTGCTGCGGTGTAAAACAAACAAAAATAACATTCAATTTAGCTGATTCTGAAAAGATAATGATACATGGATTCTTATTATAAATTGATTATTGAATGAATTCAACGGACCGATTGTAAAACCTTGTCTCGGACCTATTACTCGACCAGTGCTGCCAACCCAAGTTAAGTCTATGATACAAAGCCCATAAAACCTCGGATGATTTAATGGCAAGGAGTCGAAGGCGACCTCCTCTGCCACGCTCATCGCATCTGATTATATTACAAAAATGTGAGAAGTCGGTGTGTGAATCCATGCTTTGTCTTTGTCAAAATAGTACATGGTTATTTTAGAGCAATCTGATCTAAGTGGAAAATTGAGGTTGCAATTTAGGAATATTTAAACAGTGAATTTTGGTATGTTTGATAAACATTAATTACAAGGTGATGGTGTTTTATACCACCAATTCCAACTTTAATTATTCAACCTAATTTGATAGAATTACAAATATAGACCCTCTAGTTACGTCGTAATTTCTTCTTCTTTCTATCCCTTTAAAATCATTTGTCCACTTGGTAGGGGGGTCCTTACCATATTAATAAACTACATAATACTATGTATATTAGTATTATATCAACTATGAGATTATATTCACCGCTTACCTGAAGATTGTGTGGGGTTTATCCTCTTACAGGGAATCCGCTATTGAAAATATGTTGTTTAAACTATTATTCCATTACTTGTATGATGAATTGTGGGTGTGAGAAATATGTGTACAAAATAAATTCTTAAATATAACTCTTTATTCAATAAACCTGTTTATGAATATTATTATTTAACTACGAATAGAGTTAAACTAAATAAACTTATCCAGTTTTAAAACTGTTTTTGTTAAAGTTTCTTCTTTTCAGGATGGATCTTTTAAGCTACCTGATCACGATCAGTTTTAAAATACAGCGATCACTTCGATATATTGAAAAAGTGAATTAAAATATACTTTTGGTCTCCAGGATCATCCTCGGCTGTGTCAAGTGTAAGCTAGACAGTTGGTGTTAACAATCAAAATGAGGTTTCAATACTGAAAGTTAAATGAATTATGTCATTTTAATACCATTCATTTTAGTTTCTGTTACCTGTAGATAATGTTAGATTACACATCTGTCTTTCTACCGTCAATACTATAAAACACCATATTTATTTTTCTTAAAATTGTTGTTATTCACAGTACATTCAGGTACATCTTCCTATATTTCACAAATTTTGCTCTTAATAAACGTAGATTAAATTTCATGGTAAACGCGTTCGTTGGTTTACAACAAATATAACGGAGTTAAACGATAAACGGTGAATGCCAATCCAACTGTTATAATTAAAAATCCGTTGTTGAGCGTTCTTTTAGTTTCCGGAATGAAAGCTGGTTTGAGAATTTAATCAAGCGATCGTTTCCTGATTGCTTGTTAAGTCTCACCTGTAGTTTTACAAGCTTATCAGATTAGTGTAATTAGTAGATTGAAAAATGTAAAATATTTATATTCAATTGCAATATGATACATATATTATATATATACTATAATATTCATATATATATATATTATATATATATATAATTTCAATAAAAACATTGAATCGCAAAAAGTACTTGCTCCGCCGGGAGTCGAAACCCGGATCTCTCACTTGCCGGGTGAATGTGCTACCATTTACACCTCACAGAGCGCTTACCTTTTTCCGATTCAATTATTTTGTATTTGACCCGTAAATCTGTCAACCATATGCGTTTAAATAAGCTAAAACTAACATTATGATCAGAAGACCAAATACCTGGTCAAAAACGACTTCTTTATTTACATTAAATTGTATAGATAAATGGCAATTGCCTTATTTAATTTCAATAAAACATTGAAATCTGCAAAAAGTAACTATGCTCCGCCGGGAAGTCGAAACCCGGTAATCTTCTCACTTGCCGGGTGAATGTGCTAACCATTACACCCACAGACGCCGCCTTGGTTTTTTTTTTAACCTTTTTCGATTCAATTATTTTGTATTTGACCGTATCTGTTCACCATATGCGTTTTACAATAGCAAAAACTAAACATTATGATCAGGAAGACCAAATACCTGTTCAAAACGACCTTTTATTTACATTAAATTGTATTATCAAATGGCAATTGCCCATTATTTTATAATTTCCAAATAAACATTGAATCGCAAAAAGTAACTTGCCTCCGCCGGGAGTCGAACCCGGATCTCTCCACTTGCCGGTGTGAAATGTGCTACCTATTACACCACAGGAGCGCTTACTTTTTTCCGATTCAATTATTTTTGTGATTTGACCGTATCTGTCACATATGCGTTTAAATAAGCAAACTAAAACATATGATACAGAAGAACCAAATACCTGTCAAAACGACTTTTATTTACATTAAATTGTATAAATGGCAATTGCCTTATTTAATTTCCATAATTAAACATTGAATCGGCAAAAAGTTTACTTGCTCCGCCGGGAGTCGAACCCGGGAATCTCTCACTTGCCGGTTGGTGAATGTGATACCAATTACCACCACAGAGCGCTTACTTTTTCCGATTCAAATTATTTTTGTTATTTGACCGTATCTGTCCACATATGCGTTTAAATAAGCAAACTTAACATGATGATCTAGAAAGACCATATACCTGTTCAACGACTTTTTTTATTTACATTAAATTGTATAAATGGCAATTGCCTCTATTTAATTTCAATAAACATTGAATCGCAAAAAGTACTTGCTCCGCCCGGGAGTCGAAACTCCGGATCTCCTCACTTGAGGGTGAATGTGCTACCATTACACCACCAGAGCGACTTACTTTTTTCCGATTCAATTATTTTGTATTTGACCGTATCTGTCACATTATGGCGTTTAAAATAAGCAATAACCTAACATCATGATCAGAAGACCAAATACCTGTCAAACGACTTTTATTTAACAATTAAATTGTATAAATGGCAATTGCCTTCTTATTTAATTTCAATAAACATTGAATCGCAAAATAAGTACTTGCTCCGCGGGTGTCGAGTCGAACCCCCCCCCCCCGGATCTCTCACTTGCGGCTGTGAATGTGACTACCATTACACCACAGAGCGCTTACTTTTTCCGAGTTCAAATTATTTTGTATTTGACCGTATCTGTCCACATATGCCGTTTAAATAAGCAAACTAACATTATGATCAGAAGACCAAATACCTGTCAAACGACTTTTATTTACATTAAAATTGTTAATAAATGGCAATTGCCTTATTTAATTTCAATAAAACATTGAATCGCAAAAAGTTACTTGCTCCGCCGGGAGTCGAACCCGGATCTCTCACTTGCCGGGTGAATGTATGCTTACCATTACACCACAGACGCGCTTACTTTTTCCGATTCAAATTATTTTGTATTTGACCGTAAATCTGTCACATATGCGTTTATTAAATAAAGCAAACTAACATATGATCAGAAGGACCAACAAATACCTGTCGCAAACGACTTTTATTTACATTAAATTGTTATAAATGGCAATTGCCTTAGTTTAATTTCAATAAACATTGAATCGCGCAAAAAGTACTTGCTCCGCCGGGAGTCGAACCCGGGATCTCTCACTTTGCCGGTGTGAAATGTGCTACCATATACACCACAGAGCGCTCTACTTTTTCCGATTTTTTTTTTTTTTTTTTTTCAAATTATTTTTGTATTTGACCGTATCTGTCACATATGCGTTTAAATAAGCAAACTAAACATATGATCCAGAAGACCAAAAATACCTGTCAAAACGACTTTTATTTACATTAAATTGTATTATAAATGGCAATTGCCTTATTTAATTTCAATAAACATTGAATCGCAAAAAGTACTTTGCTCCGACCGGGAAGGTCGAACCCGGATCTCTCACTGTGCCGGGTGAAATGTGCTACCAATTACACAACAGAGCGCTTTACTTTTTCCGATTCAATTATTTTGTTATTTGACCGTTAATCTGTCACATATGCGTTTAAATAAGCAAACTAACATATGATCAGAAGACCAAATACCTGTCAAAACGGACTTTTATTTGGACATTAAATTGTATAAATGGCCAATTGCCCTATTTTAATTTCACATAATACATTGAATCGCAAAAAGTACTTGCTCCGCCGGGAGAGTCGAACCCGGATCTCTCACTTGCCGGCGTGAATGTGTCTACCATTACACCACAGAGCGCTTACTTTTTCCGATTCAATTATTTTGTATTTGACCGTATCTGGTCACATCATGCGTTTAAAATAAGCAAACTAACATATGATCAGAAGGACCAAATACCTGTCAATACGACTTTTATTTACATTAAATTGTATAAAATGGCAACTGCCTTATTTAAAATTTCACAATAAAACCATTGAATCGCAAAAAAGTACTTGACTCCGCCGGGAAAGTATATATTATTATAACGCAGATGATGGAATAATTTTCAGTCATTAAAAAAGTTTTAAAATTGGTTATTAATTTGTTTATTTACCGTTATGTCACTTAGTGAGCGTGGTTGAAAGGAATAACTCTTTTAATTAGATGCGTGGGTGGGGAGATAATGAAAGATCATATGAAGCAGTTAAAATTTATTCAATTATACTTTTACAGAGTGATTTCCTATCTCTTAGTACACAGTAATAAAGGACAGTTGGGCTCCGTTTTGTAGAGTACTGGTAGCGTTAATGATCGTTTCAGAATTGGAAGACCGACAACAGTTAACGGGTGAAGCCACGTCATTAGATGTTCTTCAGTCTTTCGTCGAGAATCCAAAATGGATCAGTTAGATCTGCTGCAGAAACTCATGAAATGTCTCGTGTCAGTCAGAAAAGTGTTAAAAAAAAAGGCAGCTTTCGAGGCGCACCAAGTACATCTGATTCAGGAAGTGGAACGAAGACGACTTCGTCGATCGTTTTTTTTATTTTACTGATGAGGCAAACATTTATGTTGAATGGCATTGTCAATAGACATAATTTGTCGGTATATTGGAGACAACAGCAATCCGCACTGGAAAGAAGAGAGTCATTACACAGCATCCACAGAAACAACGTTTATGTGGGAGAGGTTATTATAGGAAATCAAATTGTGGGCCCGATTATTGATCAAATGGTAATTTAAATTTTTTTTGGTGACTCGTATCTAGCAATGCTCCAAAATGAGATAGTTCCTGCACTACAAGATGCTCTTGGTCGACAATTTCAATGACTTTATTTCCAACAAAAATGGCGCGCTACCCACACTTTCTGCTCCTCCTTGTTAGAGAATACTTGGATACAATATTCCCTCACAGATGGATTGGGAAGACGTGGGTGCAGTAGAGTGGCCTGCTCCGTTCCCCTGATTTATCTCCGCTGGATGTTTTTCTTTGGGGATACCTCAAAGATAACGTTTATCGCACTAAGCCTCGAGATTTGCCGAACCTAAGAAATCTCATAGTTACAAGAAGCTCCAGAATATGCCTCGTGACTACCTTCAAAATGCATTGGATGGCTTTTTAAAAACGCCATGGACAGTGCCAGACGATGGGAGGTGAACATTTTTGAACTCTTACTTTGATCACAGGTACTTAAAAATTTGCTGTTTACTTGTAATACTTAATAATTAACATTGTTCAATTGTTTTAAAATTCAAATAGCTATAACTAATGAAGGAATGCACCATTTTGGGGAGTCCGGTTTGATGGCATTGTACTCTAGCTAATTAAGACCTTTAATATTTTATTCCAAACTTGATGCAATTTAAAATTTTTGTCTCTGGGACTCCTTGTGGACCGTCCCCCAAAGGGATTATCCGGTCGGTAATTGGGCAGATGTAGTGCGTTACTATCACCAGTAATCACGTGTGAACTTTGGTATTTCTTTCTATTGTGGTTCAAAAATTAATAAAGAGGTTCCAGACTCTAATTTTTCACCTTTTATATATATAGTCTACATATACATTTAGAATGGCCAAATACAAATTAATTGAAACCGTAAAGAAAGTGTAGGGCTCTATGGTGTACTGGTAGCACTTTCACCCGGCAAGTGAGAGATCCGGTTTCGAGTCCCGGCGGAGCAAGTACTTTTTGCGATTCAATGTTTATTGAAATTAAATAAGGCTATTGCTATTTATAAAAATTTATTATATATACATATATATATATATATATATATACACACACACACACATACATATTTCCATACGTATTTCAAAGTGTGTTACTGTAAGAAGATAAACGCCACACAATCTTGAGGTTAGCGGTGATATTCATGGAATCCCTTTATTATGTGTGAACGGGTTTTCGCACAAAGCTATTGCATTTCGAGATGGCGGCCTTAGTGTATTCACCAAATAGGAAATTCATGTTTCAGCACTAAAGTGGCAATTATTAAAGTAACCTGTAATGTGTTCGGCCTACATAAATATTTTAACAGTTTATATTTCTGCGGTATTTACTTTTATATCTGTATTTAATGAATGTACAGACAGCATACCTATCGATTAATATATATTAAAAAAATTATGGTTGCCTGTAAAGTCGATTTTACGGGCGAAGATTTTACGTGACAACGTCTTTTTCTCGGTAGAATATTTATTGATATGAATATTATTAAATTGCACAATACGAACAAGGAATTGAATGAAAATAAGAATTGCACAAATTTTAACTATAGAAATATATTTTGTTTACTAAAACATTGTACATAATTTGAAATTAATTAAAATTTGTTATTGTAAATGGTAAAGTTAAATAAAACATTTACTAAAATTGGAATTTGAAATTCTTGCTAAACACAGTTAAATTCTAACTCCGCGCGTGGTGATTGGTCGGTTTAGTTCGTTCGTTTGGTCGCACTGTTATGACAGGTTAGAGGTTATAATTTGTTATTTTAAATGTTTGACTAGCAATACGCGCTGTTTCTTCTCAATCGACTGAATTACGATTGATTGCAGAGTGATTTAAACTAATAATTTACTTAACACTATCAACATTTGTCAATAGTATGACATAACCTATAAACTCAGTTTCTCAACTTTTGTGTCAATCTAACAATTAATCAATCAATAATAGTTTACGATAATGAAATATCAGTGTACAATTATTTACCTTTATTGTTGTAGTTGTTGTAAATGACGAATCTAAGCACTCCACATTTTCACGAATAAACATAGTTATCTGCTTTTATCCCGTGCGGCGGACCCACAGTTATCTGCTTTATCCCGTGCGGCGGACCCACTGGACGGGCATCGTAACGTTACCGGGCGTTACACTTTTTCATGAGTGACTCCGAGCCGCAACCTAATTTAAGACGTTGTCACGTCAAAACTACCACAGCAAATTATAACGATATTAAACTTTAAATATGTATCTTAGTAACTGTGTTTCTAACCGAATAATTTTGGACAAGTTTATAGCAGTCTTCCTATGATATTTTAAATGAAAATATGATCCTTATTTAATAAACTGAAATTAATAATATTCAGCAAAGGTCAGCATTATACAGTTTAAAAAGAGTTTCTTAAAGTATTTATTATGTAAGTTTCAACTGTTCTTCGCTTTCTTGGCGTTTCAAAGAAAAGCGTTCTTGAATCAAAGATTTTTAAAGTTGTGACTTATGCTTTATCATGGTACATTTTTGTGCTAGTATTATATTTATCATTATTATAACGCATTATTTTGCAAAATTATGCTTTCATTACGTTATGTTCATTATGTGATCAAGTTAAGCAATGACTCAGACTAGCTAACTACCTCTAAAAGTGCCAGCTGGTTAAAGAGAATTTAATGAGTCTTTCATAAAGTGCATTTAATACCATAATAGGTTTTACATATCAACTGTAAAAACTTAGTCTTTTGCATAAAATGTTCCTTTTACAGGGTGGTATTCATAAAACTTAAAACATTAAAACTCGTATACTCGTTTTTTAATATATTCTGTTTAAAATTCCTGTTGCTAAATTAAATTTTGGTTTTATAACGCTACAATGAACTGAACTCTCCAGGATACACCTTTTGCAGGAATTTACATTATTCGAATTCTTTAGTTTTTGCGCAGCTAATAACTTAAGGTAGAGGGAAATTTGTTTGTATGTTCGTATAACATCCACCGATCTTTAATTCAACATAAGTATATAGTGCTTGGCACTGAACAAGTTGTTTGAAACAGAAAGTGTATTAATATAGAAACCATTTGTATTCAATATTGCATTTGCAGTTTCACTAGCAAATCAAAATTGATTCTGGAACAGCAGAGTTTTGTTGAGATTAGCAACTGCGTCCAACATTTCAACAGCCTCAATCTTAAGACAAATTCTGCAAAATCTAATTTTCTAAATTTTGCTTTACGATCAGTAGACAGGCATGACGAGCCAGCTGTTATGTTGGCTGACACAATACTGGAAGAAGTCTACTGCTCGAAATTCCTGGGAATATACCTAGATCGAGGGTTGACTTGTAATAATCACATCGATTACGTTTGCTCCAAATTGGCCTCAGGCATTTATGTTTTGAGGTCTCTAGCCAAATACTGCCCTATTCAGGTTTTGATGATGGCGTATTATGGCTTGATTTACCCTCATCTCACTTACGGTTGGTGTTGTGGGGAGCTTGTGCAAACAATCAATTTATGAGAGTGTTCAAGCTGCAAAAACAAGCGATCCGCATTATTTGCTCTCTTGAAATTAGAGAGTCGTGCAAGGAAGCCTTGAAAAATGTACAACTGTTGACGCTGCCCAGTCTCTACATCTTGGAAACAACTCTGTTTTGTATGTTTAAATGTACCATGACGAATGGCCGAGACATACATGCGTATGAGACTAGAGGCAGAGATAACTACCGAACTGGAAGACACAGAACGGTGGTTTATGAACGCTTGCCTTCACAGTCAGGTGTTCATTTCGTCAACAAATTACCAAATTCAATAAAAAACGCTCCAACGCCCAAGGTGTTAAAAACTCGTTTGAAACGCTTTTTAGTATCACAAGCATTTCA
>NW_025779342.1:0-58810 GCF_021130785.1 Homalodisca vitripennis
AACCACTGACAATAAATATGATAACATTGTTCACTAACTATGTATCTTGTAGCAATAGGGTCTAATGAGCATTTGTAAGTTGAGATAAATAAGAGGAATCTTGTTACAATTTCTTACATTTATTATTAATATTAAGTTAGTTTTTTTACAGTTCCGTCTACACAGTTCTCTTATTATCTTAGCATAAATCTTCATAAATATTGTGTTTTTCTTTTCTCATTGCTTGTTTATGTCGGCGATCTGTAGCGTATGTGATGTGCTCTGTGACGACTCTGATGAAGTGATTAAGTGCGCGGGTAAGTGTGGAAAGGTCCTTCACCTAAAGTGTCTAGCAAGCAAATATCCTGAAGACTCAGTGAAAACCCGTGACTCCAGGAGAAAGTGGTTACTGTGAGGCCTGCAAGAAGACCAAGGACCGTCAAGCTCTAGCATTAAGTCAGGTGAGACTGGAGCCACAACCCTCACTAAAGAGTTTATGGTTAGCCTCATGGACGCCTGTATTTAAAAAGGAGGTTTTTGATGAACTAAAGTCGCACTCAAACCATTTCAAGAATTTAAATCGGCTCTAGAATTTTTTTCTGAAAAAATTGATGACTCTAACAAGGCAATGGCTGAAATAAAAAATCAATACAGAGAAATTAGCCGAGGAAAATCAGGAGTATAAGGCTATAAACGCACAGCTAACACTGAAGGTGTCTTCCCTGGAAACCAAGGTCCGAGATCTGGAGCAGTACTCTCGTCGAGATAACATTGAGATTAGCGGACTGCCAAAGACAGCGGGCGAGGACGAGAGGAGCATCCTGCGGGACGTGGGACGAGCCATCGGTCTGCGAGGTGAACGAAAACACTGTAGTCGGCTGTCCATCGAGTTCCTACCTACAGCAGGACAAGAGCACCCCCCCATCGTGGCCAGGTTCACCACCAGAGACCAGAGAGACGCCTGGATACAAGCCTTCAAAAAGAAAAAGACGGTTATGGCCTGTGATATTAACGACAGATTCTCTGCCACCATGATTTACATAGGCTAAACACCTCACCCCAGATAACAAACAACTTGTAAGCTGAAAGTATGCCTGTAAGGAACTTAACATCAAGTACGTGTGGTGTAGGGAGGGAAAGTTCTATGTGAGAAGAACCAAAGGGTGAACAGTGTTGAAGATCTGCGGAAAATCAAATAACTTTCATACCGAAACAGGTCAGATACAGCAAGAAACCTTACTTTTTTATTTAATATTTCTCATACAAAATTGTTACCAAGCGGTACATTATTTACCTTAGTATCTTATTTAGGCCTTAATATTTTATTCTGTTTTAGTTACTTTTACTATGTATAGCAAAAGTATTTATTTTTAAGCATGGCGAAATATTATGCTTGTGAATTATAGTTTGTGCACGTTTTATATTTTGGTAGTACTTAACAAGAAGTCACTGTCGTTTCCAAGAATTAAGGTTTTATTCTTTCAGAGCTATTTTATAACTATACAGAAACTGTATTTTATTTTGCTGTATTCATTTAAAAACTAGTAGTGACAAAATATTAACTACTTTTGAATCGTTATCACTCACACCAATGAGTTTTTTATTCTGTAAATTGGTTTATACACATTTACTTTTTCTGGCAATCAAGCTATTTCCTGTCACATTTGTAGTTTGATACCTTAATCATGGAAGCTGAAACATCCTAACTTATATTTTTGACAGTTTAGATCATTTGTACTTTTTACAGTAAACAAAATGACATAGGTTTTAGTGCATGTAAATATTCGTAGTATAAGAAAAAAACTTTAATACTTTTTTAGCTATATTTAGAAACTTGATTGAATCAGGAGGAATCAACTTTATTGCTATGAGTGAAATCTGGATAACGGAGGCGGAAGTTAAGTTTTATCAGATCCCAGGTTCTCTTGTTTTGCATGTTGTAATGAGACATACAGGGCGGGCGGGTCACTCGTGTACGTTAACACCAATATACCAGCTGCCCGTGTCGTCTGCCGTCTAGAGACGGCTGATTGTACAGTGATTGAGTTCAATGTAAACAAAACTCCGTTCTCTCTTGCGGTAGTTTATAGATTGCAGGCGTTCAATTTCTAAGCGTTTTCCTTGATGAATTCTCTAATTTGCTTCCGACACTTAGATGTAACTCTATGGTTGTAGGTGATTTCAATATTGATATTTCGTACGATTCTAATGATTTAGAAAAAGAAAACTATTTATCAACATTAAATAATAATGGTTTTGTTCAACTTGTAAATAAGCATACGCGAGTGACACAATTTTTCGAAAACTTGTTTGGATCATATTTCTTTAAGATATCGTAATTTTGAGAACTTCGAAATTGCTATCTTTGATATTGGGTTAACGGACCACTGTGCAATCGGATTGTCTTTTTTGGCTGATAAAAAACCGCAACGTAAATACAAGAGATATTAAAAATATTTTTAAGTTCAAAAAGGGTTACCAATTTCGAAAAACTAGTAGACGACCTTCTTAGTGTTAAGTGGGATAGTTTGCTACAAAATAACAATATCGATGTTTAGTTTTTCAAAATTTTCTCAGCAAAATTACTGATTGCATAAATTTAAGTACGCAAGTTACAAACTATTAGTAATAAACTGGCTAAGGCTAGAGCGATTAGTCCCTGGATGAATGAGGCGCTACTTAATCGTTTAGAAAGAAGAAAATTGCTTTACAATCAGTTAAAACGCTCCCCTTACAATCAAAAAATCTCAGGAGCTACTTCACACGTTTTAAAAATAAACTTACAATTGACCTCGACGAGAGAAAAAACCGGTACTATGCTGAGCTGTTTCACAACTGCGGTGGCCGTCCAGCGGAACAGTGGCGCGCTTGATAAACAGTTTATTAGGAAACAAAAAGCAACCAATTGGTAAAATTACTCCTTCAAAATATGGCCGCACTATTGGAAAAGTGAGGATGTTATAGGCAAATGAATTTAACAACTATTTTTCGATGCAACCAAATTTATTTATCAGAATCTAGGCCAAAGTAACGAAACGTTTACTAATTTACAAAGACAAAATCAATCAATGTTTTCTTTTTCCTGTAGACAAAGATGAAGTGGAAAGTACAATTCGAAGTATTCAGAACAAAAAGTCTTCCGGCTTTGATAGCATTAATGTAATTCTTTTAAAGAAAATAAATCATGTCATTTCTGACCCCTTAGCCAAAACTAATCAATATAAGCTTTGCTACCGGAGTGTTCCCTACGGTTTTAAAGAAATCAATAGGTGTGCCAATTTTCAAGGACGGAAATCCAGAATTGTTAGAGCAGTATAGGCCAATCACACTGCTCTCAATTTTCTCGAAACTGCTGGAAAAACTTATGAGAACAAGATTTTTAAGTTTTCTTTATTCAAAAAATTTTTTTTCTAACAATCAATTCGGTTTTAAAAAAGGTAAAAGCACAGAGGACGCGATTGAAAAACTTATGCATATGGTTTATACAAATTTAAATTCTGGCAAAAAAGTAACAGGCTTATTTATTGATTTCAGAAAAGCGTTTTGACTTAGTCCGTCATGATTATCTTTTAACAAAACTAGAAGTAACCGGCATTAGAGGCCCTACACTAAATTGGTTTCTAACTTTTCTTCAAAATAGAGAACAACAAGTTCGGATACGCAACGTTTTTGAGTGACATAAATTTAGTAAATATCGGCGTTCCTCAAGGCTCAGTTCTATCGGCAGATCTCTTTTCCTTCTTTATTAATGATCTCTTATTAGAAAAGTTTCGTGGAGAAATCATAGCATTTGCCGATGATATTGCATTCTTGTATTCGTCTGAAAACTGGGCTACAATTAAAGAGTCGATAATTCATGACTTAGCTTTACTGAACAATTGGTGTAACAGGAATGCAATGGTAATAAATGCATCAAAAACAAAAATTTTAAACTTTGATTTGACTGGTTTTGAATTTGACCATGAGTTTAAGTACCACAACAATTGTTTAGGTGTACAAAATTGTACCTGCGAAGTTATTCAACAAACACCCGAATTTAAATACCTTGGAATTTTAATTGACAACAAAATAACGTGGAAAAGTCATATAAATAAATTAACACGCCGAAATCAGGAAATCAATTCGAACATTCTATTTCCTAAGAAATATCTGTGACATAACTTGTTTAAGATCACTGTATTAACGCGTTTGATAAACTCCCGCCTTCAATATGGGCTGCAGTTTTGGGGTGGCGCTTATGATAACTTAATTAATAAACTTTTTGTGACCCAAAAACACTTTGTGAGAATTATGCTTTTTAAAAAACAGCGTGAACACACTCGACTATCTTTTCAAACATCTGCAAAATTTTACCTATAAAAAACCTTTTTTGTGTTTTAAAGTTCTTCAAGCATTTTTCAAAAAGAGCGGCAACAGTGGAACTGAAAATTTGTTTTATTCAACTCGAAGCACAGTTCCGCCGTTTTTTTTGTTAGACCCAAAAGTAAACAGATCATTCTTTGTAAAAACATTTGTATACTTAGGTCCAAAATGCTTCAATCTTTTACCTGATAATATAAAACAAATTACTAGTTTTAAAATTTGTTTTCCAAAAAGGTTAAAATTTGGCTCAATAATATTGACGATTTAAGGCATTTTACTGTATATTGTTTCCTAACTTTGACATGTCTAGTCTAGCTTACGATCTAATTTAGTATTTAATCTATATTTGTTATAAATTTTGTATATATTTAATGTGATGCTCTTCAATTATTTTTCTCTTTAACGGTGATTATAACTGTAAAATAGGTGCAATTATTAAATATGGTTTTTTTCGTTCTCTTACATACTTATTTTTATTATTATTAGTTGGTATGCGCTACAGAAGCCGAAAAAATAAAATGTTAAATTTATTACGGAAGACTACTAATTTAAGTTGTAATTATGTTATAATTAAATTACCAAAATAACCACCGAATACTGGCAAATGGTGGTTATTTGCCTTTTCCCAAGTTTGTCATCTTATTATGTAACATAAATGAAAAAGATGGAAATAAATATATTCTATTCTATTTCTATTCTATTTGCAAAGTTATTTAAGTATTTTTCTGTAATCGGAGAGGGATATTTTATTCCGTCGTTTGTGTACAATACCTCTTCTTTAACAACTAATTTTTCCCTCTTTAAGTGAAAACACAAAAATGGTGTTTATGTATTACCTTTCTTAGTCTGAAATTGTAGTGGATACATGTGTTGTTATCATATGTCATTCTTTAAGTACTCCTCAAGTTGTTATTAAAATCAACAGATAGGCTGGATATACATGAATTTTTGTGTAAATCATCGCAACAAAAAGGGTTATTTAGAAAATATTAATTTTTATATCTGATGTTTTAGTTCGTCTCTTTGAACCTTACCACAACCTATTCACATACATTAAGCTATATTATGACACTCATTTCTTTTACTTCATCAATTATATTTAGAAGTACTCATTAAGACTGTTTTAAAATAAATACTTGTTCTTGTACAATGCTTTTCCAGGAGGTTTTTAACAGAGCTACATGTACTTGATTATTTCCTTATGTAGATAGGTAACATTAGGTATACCATATTTTTATTGCATTAGTTTAGCAAACATGAGACATTCTGTATAAAATAGTAATAAGGCTAATATTTCAGTTTCAGATAGGTTGGATTCATGTTTTAGTTTTCCAAACTTTTTCAAAACATGCTTTTTCAGTGATTATTAACACTATTTGTTGTCATGAACTTTTTGCGACTAACACTCAAGGTGGGTCGAGTATTAAAAAGTTGTTAAATGGATACAGTTTTTCAGCATATTTATTTACATTATAAATAGCTGTTATTGGTAAAATAGGAATAACTGGCTGTAGGCTGCACTGATGGAGGTTTGCTAAGATGAAATGGCACCAAGTAGGTTTTCACTGCGGGTTGCAAGCTGTCCTTACTAGATATTAAATGCTTCCTCCAGTGTATCTTTATGCTACTAGTCGTACTAGCTACCAACACACCTTTATCTGTTTCTAAGTCCCCATAAAATACCGAATATTTCGTTAACTGTTCCTTAACTCACAACAGCAATCTACAATTTAAGGCTAATGATGTTTCACTTTGTACTGTAGTTAGTTCTAGTCGACTTTCTAAAAGTAATCCGTTATTTAAATGAACATATTTATCCTGACACACTTTGATCTCTAAAGAGAAACAGCGAACTATTTAATTCATTGCAATCGTAGTCTAATAAAATAAACTTTTCACTGATGAGCTTTACTTCCTCTTTGTGATATATTCCTTCTAGTAGCTAAATGTTTTCTCTCAAACAGTATCATAGGGGTTTTCCAGGTTCATTTTTCTGAGGAGATATCTATTTTATTTAGATACTTCTGTAATATCAGTTCATACACACTAATTCGTCCTTTGATAAATCTTCTAACTCAATGGCAAGGCAATGTGACTTGTTTTAACAGGTTTCTCGTTGTTTTCATAGCCTTTTAAAAGACTTGAGCAGTTACTATATGAACCGAATGGACAAAACAATGGAGTTAATGTGTTGAGGTCACACTCCCAATTATAGATATGAAATATAACTATGTAATGCACCTGCTAAAATCGTAAAAACGAAAATAATTGGTATATACGAGGTTAGACCAAGTGGTTATAATATTCAATTCGAGCATGATAGTCAATCGATATTTTAAAACACTAAAATTGACTTATAATAAATTACAGCGTTTACTGACAAACTACAAAGTCCAGTGTCGGTAGACTTGGCTTGGCATTAACTTTATACATCTAAGCTCTAAGGCCTAAATAATCGTGCCTTCGGTAAAAGAAGTTGGGTATAAAATAATTCTGGTAGAAGAGAAGAGAACTCGTACATATCAAAATCGCGACGGGATTAGGCATTTACCGAGACAACATACATTTTCATAGATGTAGTCTCGTCAAACTTATATGACCACAAGTTTAATCCTTTGAATTTTGGAAACAATACTCCTTACAAGTAACGTAGCTATAGTGGGAAGTTTTTGATTCAATTGAATTTTCTGTTCAGCTCTAGTTCACCTTCCTTTCATTGCAGCGTCCTGGTGTTTGACGATGTCTCAACTTAACTTTTGGAATCTGGAGTCATGTTCGTGTGAGATCCAAATAAATTCGACATAAAAGAATCTAAAAAACGAAATATTTTACATCGTTTCGACTAACTGGACATCTGTCATTTGTTTCGTAATTTATTTCATATCAAGAAGTTTCATAAAGAGTAAAACGTTTTAACAATTATGAATAGTTAGATGAAGTTTTGGTTTATCTCCAGTTTCATCTTCCTGTTATTACAGCGTTTGGTATCTGACACTGTCTCAGACTCGACTCCTGGAATTTGGAGCAACCGTGTCAGATACCAGACTCGACAATAAAAGGAAGGTGAACTGAAGGAAAACTCAAAATTCAATTAAATCAACCCTTTCAACCATATTTAAGTTATGTGTATAGAAGGTTTATTGTTATTGTTTAGAGTTATATTTCTAAGGAAGTTAGTAATAGTCATAAGTTCACATACCGAACAAAATATCAATTTTAGTATTTAAGCCATTTTATTTCCATAAAATATAAAACACACACGCAAATATTTCAAGCTAATACTACTCGATGTGAGGAATGTTTTATTTTCTTAGCTGAATTCATTGGGCGGAGCACGCAAACATTACTGTTTACAAGCTTACTACTCTACTACTTTACTGTTATAAAAATTACAAATTTAAAGCATACTTCGTATGTATCATGTACCACAAGAATACATATCCTCTCAGTTTAAATACGACTTTTATACTTGATTACAAGGCTATGATAAGAATACTATAAATATGAAGAGTTATTTACACACAACCTGGAATTACATTAAGATTCATTCATTTGAAAAACTTGTGAATGGTGAGTTTTACCTTTTAGTTCACCTTCCGCTTGGTGCAGCATCCGAAATCTAACTCTGTTTCAGGCGTATTAATCAGTCCTTGAACAGTAGATTACGTACATCCAGGTAAGCAAAGAACTCCAGACAGTTTCTTCGTCCTGTAAGATACCGCATAAAATAATAGCATCAGTGCAATGTTGCAAGTTGATGTCAGGCAAATACGTTTTTATTTTATATATGTGTGTGTTTGTGACTGTGTGTGTGAATTAAATTACATTACGAAATCATATATAAGAAAATGTGCACATTGAAGACGAATGTCAACAGGTCAAACAAAACAAACATACAAAAAATGAAAACAGATATGTTTGTTCTGAACTGATTTCATGCATAAGGGATTTTCAAAGAGAAATCACAATTAAAATATTGTATTTTGGAATGGAATATTCGTCATAACTCATAACACAATCTCTTGTTCATTCTTTATCTATTATAGTTCCACTTTATTCCCATTGCTTTTAAAGTTATGAAAGCAATGATTGACTACAATTAAGTGGAAAACATTATAATTTACATATTTAATCATTCTAATCTAAGACATTCTTTCATAGATTTAACTGTGTGATTCACCATTAATACATCAGAAAAGATTATTCTTTGTTGTTGACAGTTATTATTGACGATATATTACTTGACAAGATAATAGTATTTTGGACTTTTACCATCGTTTACATATTACAAACTCAGAAACACAACGTTTCAAGGGTTTGAAATCTATGCTCTTTTTCAATGCTAGGAACTCTTAAGACCTAAGGTTATGTAAGCTCCAAATAATATATGATGATTAAGTTACCGAATACTTACTTAATATCTTATGAAATATTACTTTAGTTCATATTCTACACCACTACTGTTTTTCATTTTTATAAAGGAAGAGTTAAAGCATCCAACAGAAATGGAATAGTATATTCAGGAATAAGTCTTCTTATTTTTCCTAGTTTGTTTCTCTATGCCATACTTTATTATATATATATATATATATATATATACAGGGTGATTCGGTTAGTGTTACCTGGCACTTTCTGAGCTGATTGTACTATAAAAAATAAAGAAAAAAGTTCATATAAAACATGGGTCCGTAAATGCTTCCTTACTGGATTATGGCCAATTGAAGATTTCACCAAAAATTGTGTGCAGGAGGTCAAATGATGATTTGCCGCGTGTTTATGAAGAGATGTTTTATAGGCGAATGCAACTTTTTCTAACGGAATTTTAGATGAGAAATTGAATAAAGTTCATCTCATAGCTGTATCTACTTTAGTTTTTTTGTTATACTACAAAAAACAGAAATAAAATAATTTTGAAAACACTTTTTTAAGGTTTAACGGACAATTATTTTGTTTAAATAGGCATTGAAGACCCACATTTTTACAAAGAAACTTGCAGAAAATTTAATTCTGAATAAGATTATGTGCCACACGGCTATTAACAGCGAAGTATTAGTTTCTGGAATTTAATTTTACAACAAACATTCTACCAAGCAAGAAATACGTATTTAGTAAATAAACACCGTAATGTAATGATATAAGGTACACAAATAATTGATTAGCATACAATTGTAAATCCAATTTAATAGATTAATGCTCAACTAAAAAACAATAATACTATTACTTTTTAGGACTATCCAAATGGTTACATCATTTACCTACATATCTTTGTCACGTTAGCTTTACAGAAGGTAAATTATGTTTTTATAAGTTGGTATCACAAATGAGCTGTTCAACAATACACTGCAATTTATTGAGGAATCCAAGTTATTTGTTACCAATTCTGTACTAGTTTAATGAGTGCAATTTAATACAATTAATTTACTACTCGTTTGTTAGTGAAGTGTATTTTAAAGTAACTTACTATCACAATTGCAATGCCTTTGTTATTTACAACGGAAGAATATGCCGACATGGTATTTGTCTTAGGCGTTTGTGACGGAAATGCAACCGCTGCTACTGCAGAATACCGAAGACGATTTCCTAATCGCAGAGTTCCAAACCCAAAAACGATCAGTGGATCATTTCGTACCCTAAGAGTAACAGGTAAACTTCCTAGTATTAATAATTATCGGGATCGCCCTGCCCAGAATAATGTAGATATGGAAGAGGCTATAATCATGGCTACTGAACGCAGTCCTGGTGTCAGTACACGCGGCGTCTTTCTAGGCGATTCGCAGTATCTCAGTCTGAAGTATGGAGAACTTTGCGCAAAAATAGCATGTTCCCTTACCATAAACAACAAGTTCAAAGTATTCAACCAACAGATCCTCCTCTTCGATTGGAATTTTGCAACTGGTTAATTAGAAACCGTCAACATCATAGAACCATTTTATTCACTGATGAAGCTCAATTTACCCGAGATGGCGTCAACAACCTTCACAATGAACACACTTGGGCAGAGGGAAATCCACATAGTACAATCGTGCGCAACTTTCAACACAGATTTAGTGTAAATGTATGGTGTGGACTCATTCATGATCGATTAATAGGACCATTCATTCTCCGAGGACATCTAAATTCCCGCATGTACCTAGAATTCCTTACAGAACAACTACCACTATTATTAGAAGATGTTCCATTAGCAGCAAGGTGCAATATTATTTATCAACATGATGGTGCCCCTGCCCACTTTTCCCATAATGTAACAATGCACTTAAACGAGCAGTTTCCCGGGCGATGGATTGGTCGCGGTGGACCACACACTTGGCCACCAAGATCACCAGATCTAACTCCATTAGATTTCTGTATATGGGGTTGGATGAAGAACCTGGTGTACCAGGAAAAAGTAAATACACGTGAAGAGTTAATAAATCGAATTGAAGATGCCGCCGCACAAATCAAAAACAATCGTGCAGCGTTGCGGAGGATAACTCGATCATTCAGAAAGCGAGCTGCTAAGTGTATTGAAGTACAAGGACTGATTTTTGAACACCTGTTATGAAAGTGGTACGTAGTATTATAAGCTTTAGATGAAAAACAATAATTTATTTAAAACTTAATTTAAATTGCATTCTTTGTTTAAAGGTTATTTTTGACGATGGAAGGATTGTTAAGGAAACAGGATTTTTCCGGACATTTGCCATCGTTCAGTGAAACAAGAAAACAGTAACACTACGTTTCGAGATCTGCAATCTGATCTCTTCTTCAGGTAAAGAACTAACCTAATACATAATTACAAACTAAGTTAAAATAAACAAATCTTACTAAAGCGTTGTGGCACGCCTAAGTCAGGAATCACAACCTACATGTTGTTGTCAAACTTCACTAACACTAAAGACATGCACTTAATACAAAACTATACAAAACACTAATCATTAAAAGTAAACTACGGAAACAGGTCACAATGCGTCTTCACTCGTCTACTGACCACCTACGACTGACCAGAGGGACTAGCCAATGGCAATCGTGACGGCTGGCTAAAACAAGATGGCGGAAATACAAGGGAAGGGGAACAGGAATGGGCCCTTTCGTTATTATTGGTTCATGCGAGATGAACTTCTTAAAACCATATTGTGACTCCGCATTGGTTTATTACAAATATCCGATCCGTTTGATACTTTTTGGTTTTCTCTTTAGTTCATTTTTTTAGAATTGGCAACCAAAGCGGCCTAATCTCGACTGATGGTTGACTGATTGGTTGGTCTGCCAATTTAATGTATGTTGCCTCAATTAATTTCCTTTTGAAGAAATGTGGTTCCCGATGTATTATGTGGGCTTCATCCCAATTCATATGATGGTCTTCGGACCAACAATGGTGTGCAATTTTTGACTTTTCTGTGAAACCCTTTCTCGTGTTTTCTTTGTGTTCTTTTATCCTTACGTTTAGTGGTCTTTTTGTCTCGCCTATGTATTGCCTATTGCAGCTACATTTTATACTGTAAACACAGTTTTTGGAATCCTGTGTGCCATTTTTTGGTTTTGTTTTTACGAGACTTTGTCTAAGAGTGTTGTGTGTTTTTAAACGCGGTTCTAATGTTGTACTTTCTACCTACTCTTCTAATTTTCTCCGATAATCCCGGCACATAAGGGATTGACATAAACGCAAATTTATCACAAATCTGTTTTTCTGACTCAGGAATGATTCTTCTGGTTCGTTTGCACTTATTATTTACTAATTGAGGGTATCCATTGCTTCTGAGATCCGATTCAATTTTCTTAAATTCTTCTTTTAGTCCATCTTTATCTGAGCACAAGCTCTTTGCTCTATCAAACAACGAGTAGGCTACTCCTTCTTTGACAGATTTTTGATGGTTGGATTGATAATTTAAATATTTTCCTGTGTGTGTTATCTTTCGAAAAACAGTTGTCTTAAGGACATCCCTATCTCTTAATACACACACATCCAAAAAGGGAAGCTTGTTTTGGACTTCCACTTCCATTGTGAGGCGGATGGAAGGAGAAATACTATTAATGTGATTCAAAAAATTATTTAATTCAATGTCTCCATGAGAAAAAATAACAAAGGTATCATCCACATACCTCCACCAAATCTTCGGTTTGAACTGAGCTGAAGCCAAAGCTTTTCGCTCGAATTCCTCCATAAAGATATTGGCGAAAATAGGAGACAGTGGAGAACCCATTGCCATCCCCTCATCTTGACGGTAAATTTTACCCTCTAACTCAAAATAATTGCATTGAGTGCATAGTTCTAACTGTTCCATAATTACAGGCACGGGAAGTTTAGTTCTATCCTTTAATGTTTGGTCTTCTTTGAGACGTGATTTAATAATTCCGAGAGTTTCTGGAACTGGTACATTTGTAAATAGACTTTCGACATCAAAACTTACCAGTTTGTCAGTTTCAGTCAACTTTAGGGATTTTGACTTCTCTACGAAATCCCTGGAATTTTTGATGAAAGAGTCAGTTTTTCCTACCAATGGCGTTAAGATGTCCAAGAGGACTTTAGACAATTCCCTGCCAGGTGAATCACGAGAACTAATGATGGGCCGAAGAGGGATGGTAGGTTTGTGGATTTTGGGAAGGCCATACATATGGGGGATTTTTGAGTGGTGAGGAGTTAATTTAGATCTAAATTTATCTGAAAAAAATTCTTTATGTTTTCTTAAGGTGTTTGCTACTTTGCGTTCAAATGAATCAGTCGGGTCTTTATTTAAAACTGTATATTTGCCAGTATTTAAAGTTTCCGCAATCTTTTTCTTTATACGCTACTGAGTCAAGTACCACAGTAGCGTTGCCTTTGTCGGCAGGTAAGATTTTGACCGTGTCGTCTTTCCCAAGGATCGACCTGGCCTTTTTCTCCTCTATTGTCAAATTGGGTTTTGTGGGAGGAATTTTTCTGAGTAAAAGACTGGCCTCACAAACGAAACCGGTCACCCTGTTTCCTCAGGTAACTGTGAAACAGCCGACTCGATTCCAGTTACGAAATCCAGTGCCTTTACCGATTTTTGTGCCACAGAAAAGTTTAAAACCCTTGGATAAGATTGATATTTCCGCTTCATTCAGGATTTTTGAAGAGAGGTTGATTACATTTTTATTATTTGCATCCGTATTCACGTTGCCATCCTTAGGCAAATCACATTTTTTAGGCCTAATTTTTTCCAGTTTGGAGATTTTCTTTTTCTTATCTGTTTCAGAAACTTTTATACATCTATTTTGGATGCTTTCGAGAATGTTGTTGAATTCTGTACCGATCAGTGTTTTTAATTCAGTTTTTTTACACTCAATACTATTTTGGAGGAGGTATCTTTCACGATGATGATATGCAATTCTTTCTTTAAGTAAAGATTTAGAAGCAGAAGACAAAATTTTACTGGCTTTCCTACTATGAAAAGGAGTTTTTAGAGTTAACCCTATAGGCATAAGGTCTTCAACCTTACATTTATGCAAGAAAGTTAAATGATTAATGTGTTTAGTTAATTTAAGATGCAAGCTCTCAAGGTCTTTGATTTGTTTACTGGTTTCCGGGTCCGTACCGAGAATCAATTCTTTGTTTAAAGGTTATTTTTTGACGATGGAAGGATTGTTAAGGAAAACAGGATTTTTCCGGACATTTGCCATCGTTCAGTGAAACAAGAAAACAGTAACACTACGTTTCGAGATCTGCAATCTGATCTCTTCTTCAGGTAAAGAACTAACCTAATACATAATTACAAACTAAGTTAAAATAAACAACTCTTACTAAAGCGTTGTGGCACGCCTAAGTCAGTAAACTACGGAAACAGGGTCACAATGCGTCTTCACTCGTCTACTGACCACCTACGACTGACCAGAGGGACTAGCCAATGGCAATCGTGACGGCTGGCTAAAACAAGATGGCGGAAATACAAGGGAAGGGGAACAGGAATGGGCCCTTTCGTTATTATTGGTTCATGCGAGATGAACTTCTTAAAACCATATTGTGACTCCGCATTGGTTTATTACAAATATCCGATCCGTTTGATACTTTTGGTTTTCTCTTTAGTTCATTTTTTAGAATTGGCAACCAAAGCGGCCTAATCTCGACTGATGGTTGACTGATTAGTTGGTCTGCCAATTTAATGTATGTTGCCTCAATTAATTTCCTTTTGAAGAAATGTGGTTCCCGATGTATTATGTGGGCTTCATCCCAGTTCATATGATGGTCTTCGGACCAACAATGGTGTGCAATTTTTGACTTTTCTGTGAAACCCTTTCTCGTGTTTTCTTTGTGTTCTTTTATCCTTACGTTTAGTGGTCTTTTTGTCTCGCCTATGTATTCCCTATTGCAGCTACATTTTATACTGTAAACACAGTTTTTGGAATCCTGTGTGCCATTTTTTGGTTTTGTTTTTTACGAGACTTTGTCTAAGAGTGTTGTGTGTTTTAAAACGCGGTTCTAATGTTGTACTTTCTACCTACTCTTCTAATTTTCTCCGATAATCCCGGCACATAAGGGATTGACATAAACGCAAATTTATCACAAATCTGTTTTTCTGACTCAGGAATGATTCTTCTGGTTCGTTTGCACTTATTAATTACTAATTGAGGGTATCCATTGCTTCTGAGATCCGATTCAATTTTTCTTAAATTCTTCTTTTAGTCCATCTTTATCTGAGCACAAGCTCTTTGCTCTATCAAACAACGAGTAGGCTACTCCTTCTTTGACAGATTTTTGATGGTTGGATTGATAATTTAAATATTTTCCTGTGTGTGTTATCTTTCGAAAAACAGTTGTCTTAAGGACATCCCTATCTCTTAATACACACACATCCAAAAAGGGAAGCTTGTTTTGGACTTCCACTTCCATTGTGAGGCGGATGGAAGGAGAAATACTATTAATGTGATTCAAAAAAATTATTTAATTCAATGTCTCCATGAGAAAAAATAACAAAGGTATCATCCACATACCTCCACCAAATCTTCGGTTTGAACTGAGCTGAAGCCAAAGCTTTTCGCTCGAATTCCTCCATAAAGATATTGGCGAAAATAGGAGACAGTGGAGAACCCATTGCCATCCCCTCATCTTGACGGTAAATTTTACCCTCTAACTCAAAATAATTGCATTGAGTGCATAGTTCTAACTGTTCCATAATTACAGGCACGGGAAGTTTAGTTCTATCCTTTAATGTTTGGTCTTCTTTGAGACGTGATTTAATAATTCCGAGAGTTTCTGGAACTGGTACATTTGTAAATAGACTTTCGACATCAAAACTTACCAGTTTGTCAGTTTCAGTCAACTTTAGGGATTTTGACTTCTCTACGAAATCCCTGGAATTTTTGATGAAAGAGTCAGTTTTTCCTACCAATGGCGTTAAGATATCCAAGAGGACTTTAGACAATTCCCTGCCAGGTGAATCACGAGAACTAATGATGGGCCGAAGAGGGATGGTAGGTTTGTGGATTTTGGGAAGGCCATACATATGGGGGATTTTTGAGTGGTGAGGAGTTAATTTAGATCTAAATTTATCTGAAAAAAAATTCTTTATGTTTTCTTAAGGTGTTTGCTACTTTGCGTTCAAATGAATCAGTCGAGTCTTTATTTAAAACTGTATATTTGCCAGTATTTAAAGTTTCCGCAATCTTTTCTTTATACGCTACTGAGTCAAGTACCACAGTAGCGTTGCCTTTGTCGGCAGGTAAGATTTTGACCGTGTCGTCTTTCCCAAGGATCGACCTGGCCTTTTTCTCCTCTATTGTCAAATTGGGTTTTGTGGGAGGAATTTTTCTGAGTAAAAGACTGGCCTCACAACGAAACCGGTCACCCTGTTCCTCAGGTAACTGTGAAACAGCCGACTCGATTCCAGTTACGAAATCCAGTGCCTTTACCGATTTTTGTGCCACAGAAAAGTTTAAACCCTTGGATAAGATTGATATTTCCGCTTCATTCAGGATTTTTGAAGAGAGGTTGATTACATTTTTATTATTTGCATCCGTATTCACGTTGCCATCCTTAGGCAAATCACATTTTTTAGGCCTAATTTTTTTCCAGTTTGGAGATTTTCTTTTTTCTTATCTGTTTCAGAAACTTTTTTACTAATCCACGTAACAATTTTCTTTAAAATACATGTATACTTAATTCTAATTATGTAACTATTACCAGTGTTAGGCATGATTGAAAAGTACTTAAATATGCTATTTAAAATCACTAAAAATTGTCTTAGTATGAAAATGAGCAGAGTAATAAAATGTGATACTGTACTGGCCTGAGTGATACTTTGTATTAAGAATAAATATCAACACACACACACACACACACACACACACACACACACATACGCAACTTTGTTTGTTTAATCTGGTATAAAATTCAGTATAACTCCTAGTTGAGTAATGCTTTCACAAAAGGTGCACGGTCATTACGCCTTAGATTTAAAAGTGAAAGATATATTTTTATCTAAATAAAATTTATTTTACTTTAACACCATAAAACTCAAAATTGAATTGAATTTCATAGTGATTAAACAAATGACATAAATGTTTAAGAAAATAAGAGCAAGTAAAATCCGAGGAGAGTTCAATTAAGAACCTTCAAAATCGCCTCTAAAGTTTTCATAGCGGCAGTAGTAGTAGTTGGAAAAAAAAACGCGGCTTCTTTTGAGCTCCTTTTTGGCCTGATGATACAAAAAAATTCATTTGGAGCCAATTCAGTTTTTCATAAAACTTTATCCCATATCTTTGCTCACGAAAATTCAGCCATAGTAACCTTTAGAGGCAAATATTTGCAACTCCTTACTAATAGGTTGCCACGAAAACAGTAAATACGCAATAATGTCAACCACTGATTTGCTTGTTGCTAATACTCAATGTTTCATACCAAATTAAAAATACGAATTATTGTGCTTTGTTTGTTTACATGTACGCTACTGTCAGTCTTTATTGAACACCCCTCGATATTGTACTAAAGCATATTTATTATAATTTTGTTCCTACTACGAACATACTAATTATATTTCCTGCATTATTTTACAAAAAAAGGCATACACTTCACCATATGCACCTATACATTCTGAATGGGTTACCCAGTAATATATCATAATTTATCAAATCTAAACGTTTTGTTAAATACTTAGCAAAGATTATTTTAATTTAAAGCCATTTTTGCCTCACTTCAATTTTATAGTGTATTTTACAGATCTTCAATAGTTAGGTACTTGTAAAGGATTTTCTTATATAAAGTCAAATGTACGTCATCTGTCAATTTCAAGTAACTTCATGTTTTATTTCCCTGGTATTAGACATTAATAGTACACTGGAATTTTTTTTATTGTGTTGAAATAGGTACTTTTCTGTTCAATTAAATACATAATATTTGTAATAATCAAAATAAATGTCACCTAAACTATAAAGTTTTGCATTGTCCCAATCATCAGTGTTTAAAAATAGATTTATTAACATATCGATACTTTCATCGGCAAGATTGAAAATAATTATCTATATTTGCTTAGAGAGAGAATTTAAGCCTAACTTAGTTCACATCTTTGTATTGAGAACTTTTATGTTGCTTCAAGTCATGATTTACAATTCACTTTTTAAAGGATTATTCACCAAACATATCATAGGTTGCTTGTTTATGTTCGTTAATGAACATGGATGATTACAAGTACAAGGATAACAGGTTTTTTAACATTAGCATTGTTAATTTAAAAAAAAAAAACTTTTCATGTGTTAAAACAAAGCAGCACGATTGATGGTGTAGGTTTTTTTATATGAAATATACTAATATATATATATATATATATATAAGTAGATATGAATGTGAGGGTTCTAGCTCACTTTTGGGACAGTCAGAAAATCAACGTAAAATACTGTTTAAAGGACAATAAACTAATCTGTAACTCACGAATGAAAAATTAACCGAATCTATAGCTGTTTTACTGTTCATTGTAGGCTTCTAATTTCTTAAGCTGTTTTAATGAAAAAATCCAGAAATCTCAATGAAAAATCTATAAACGGAAATAATGAAATTTGCTAACATTCGCTCAACAGAAAATAAGACGATTTTTACTGAATTTCTCTAATATCGTTCTTAATCACATCATAGGCTAAAAATTTTCTCAGAAACCACAACCACATAACAAATCGCGTTTGTAACAGCTTTTTGAAAATCCATATTGATAATTATATCGTTCTTTGAACCAGAAATATTTGTCAAACTCTTTGTTGTATCAATGACATAAATAGGTCTATTTGCTAAAAATTCTTTAGGGTTGTAATACATTTCCTTATTATTACAGTAAACTTTCTTAAAATCTTGATACATCTGATACATGATTCTGAAAAGACCTCCGGAAATGTTTAAATTTTGTAATTCATCTGGATAATAAGAACCGTTCAATTTTACTCTGATATTTTTTACATCCAAACTATCAAACTTTGAAGGATTTCTTTCTTGATTATTCTGTCTATCTGTTTGAAAACCTATAATAACGAACTTGGGATTGAAGATATTTCTATAAATGTTTGTAATATCGAACGAATAAGTTGTTCCGGAAATACCTTTTTGTTCAATACATTGCCAATCTAGAAAATTAAACATAATGTTTTGACTTTTTGTAATTTCATCAATCAACCTTATTTTACTCGTGATTTTATAATCAATCATTGGAACTCTAATAAAAAAATCTGTAATTGTTATTTTTCCATCAACAGGCATAACATTTCCAGTTGCAGTCTTCAGAATCACATCATCGTCTTCTGCTCTTATAAAACTTAGATAAAATCCACCTTTATAGATTGGAATAGTAACATTTTCAAAGAATCCTAATCCAAAATGAGATAAATTTCCAGCTGCTTCAAAAACACCAAATTTAAAAGTTGATTCAAAAACTGTTTGAAAATACATCACTTTTGGAATAACAAATAGTTCCTTTAATTGTGCTTAATTGGCCACAGTTTTCGACTTCTTCTATCAATTTATTGTGTTTTCTTACTTCAATCTTAGAAAATAAAAACGGTATAAAATTATCGATTAATCTAACATTATCAGTTCCAAGATATGCTTGACCATCTTGTTTTGTTAAAGTTCCAGAAATATAAAACTGGAAGTTAGACGAGCAAAAGTTATCTCCAAAATCAATATTAAACTCAGTTCTTTTATTCGGTTCATTCAAATGTTGTTTACTAATTGGATAGAAATTTTTAAACTCCGCCCTTTCAATATCACTAGCATATTTTCTGTAGTCCGCCATTTAATAAGAGAAATTTTAAACATCATGTATAAGAAAGATATCATTTTTTCATCGATCTAATGTACGTTTTTATAAGAAAAGATATAAATTTTAGTAAAATAATTAAAAAAGATTAGAGTCATTTTTAATGATCTACTTCGTCATATTCGGGATTCTCTTCCTTAAATTTTGCGATCTCGGTCACATATTTCAATAAAATTTGCACAGGATAGTAACCGCTATCTATAATATTGTTCCAATCAACTGTATCTTTATTTTCATCCAAAAACTTTATACTCAAGTGTTGATAGAGACAAAGAACAGACATATGATCTTTTAATTGATAATGTATATTTTCTTGAATGAACTCTGATGATAAAGTTTGATATTTTGCAATGTTATAACCAATTTAACTTATTAATGTACAATCGCATCATATCTTCGGATAATTCATATTTTTTGAGAAATATCATCCCAATGTTCTTTTTTCAAATCTATTTCGTGTTGCATTATAAAAAAGATCGAAAGCACTGTAGTGTCCCGCCATCTCTATTTATTAGGGAAAAATTTCAAGTTTTTATAAATTGGCTCTTTTTAGCGTTACATTCAGCACATTTTCCAGAAACTCTTTTAAGTCCGTTAATGTTTGCATAGTATTTTATATCATTTGTTTCAGTTTTTGCCTTACACCTCACACAGTATATGAGCGCCATTTATAAAAGAAAAATTAGTCATCATAGCCGCCTAATCCATTAAATCTGATGTCGATGGCTCTAAAACTTATAACAACATCTTCTTTAAATTTATTAAAGTTTTCTTCTAATTTTTGAAATTTGACAGCATAAGAATCATTGTATTCAACAAATTTATGACCAATATTCTCAAAAGTTTTCCGTAGCATCTAAACTAAAACTTATCAAAAGACTCTTTTAAATTTAGTAAGTTTTTCATTAATTTCACCAACATCGTCTACTGATCTTTTACTTCTTTCATCAAGTTTTTCATAGACTTCTGTTGTAAAATCTTTAACATGCTGTTTATGATTCTCGTAATTTTGTTTTAGTTCATTAAACATTTTAATAGGATCTTCTAATTGAATCATTACAACAACATCAAATGGATTAATTCCTTTACTAACACCGCTAATTCTTTTTCCTTTAAAATCTAAGGCATTTTTAACATTCGGATCATGTAAATCAACAATATCGATGTTTTCTGATAATTTTAGAGGTTTTAAAATTTGTTCTTTAACAACAACATCATGTTTGTCAATACCAGGTCGAACACCGACAATTCTTTTTTTATTAGCCAAACTAACATAATTCTTTTCAACTTTGATCGCTTCAGTAATTTTATCAGCTTTTTCGATATGAGACATTAAATTGGTAAATAATTTTTTTACACCATCATCAACTTCTTTTTCCAATGTTTTTATTTTATCAGCAACTTCATTTGAACTCATGAAATTTGCAAGTTTGTTATCATATTCTGCTTTAAAATCTTCAATCTCGACAGCAAACATATCTGAATCTGGAAGGTTTTGTAATACATTTTCTAACTTGTTATCAAACTCATTTCTCAAACTATCAAAATTCAAACTATTATCTACATTTTGAATAATTTGTGTTCCAAATACGTCAAAAATATTTTGTGAATCCATATTTATTAAGCAATAATTTGTTAACAACTTCTTTAAAATCTTTACCAGTACTCAGTTCATTCAAAACAAAAACACATAAATGACCACAAATTGGGGGATCTTTATAGTCTTGAATCTGAGAATCATTGTAGTAGACGCTTGATTTTTTCAAATATTTAATCAATTCTATAGGTGGTTTTGTCCTCAATTCTTCCATACGAATCAAAATAACATGCATTCTTATCATTTTTATAATAACAAATCCAATGCGTTCCACTTCCCATAATCGAGTCTAAATTCACAATTCCACATTCAAATTTCTTAACTTTTTTCAGGTAATGTATCTCTCATGAAGATTCCTCTAAAATGTTTAATATTTTTGCAGATTTCTTCCAATTCCCCGAATGTTAAAGGTTTAAATTTTTTTTTCAATGTTTGATTTCACGTAATTCAAAGTTTTTTCATCTAATCCAGATCCTGTAACATCTTCCAACTCTTTATCTAACCAATTTAAAATGTTTCGAACAATAGGAATCACATCTTTTTTAACGATTGGAGCAGCTTTACGAACATAAGGAACAACATTTTTAACAACTGGAATATTTTCTCCAAAATCTAATAAATCTTTCAAAAGTCCACCATTTTTAAGTTCTTTCAACTGATTATAAGAAAATTCTATTCTGGTTCCTTTATTGTTTTTCTTATGTTTTTCGAGTTTATTGTATTGTCTATTTGTTAAAAATATCTTATCTTCGCCATTTTTTAGTTGATCTATTTTAAATTGAATACTAACGGGTATTTTCTTCTTAAAAGCGGATTTTTATTTTTTTCTTTCTGATTTTTGCTGAAATTTACATTCACCTCCATTTATATAGTTAAAATTTCAAGTTCTCTTCGATTCCCATTCCTAGTTTTCTCTTCAAAAACATTGCTCCAGCTGTTGGAAGCGCAACAAATCTTTCACCTAAACTAGCATCTTTTGATAAAAATCTATCCATTGCCTTATCTTGCAAAACTTTATCTGCGATATGTCTGGAATTTGTGTCTCTATGTTTTGCATAAAAAATATCGTGTTCCATAGCAGCTTGATCTAATTTATTTATACCAGGATCTCCTCTTTTTAGTCTTTTTTCGAGTTTTTGTGCCAGGCCCCAGATACTGATAAGTTGGTACGTGTAATTCAAAAGGTAAATTGTTGATAAAATCATTCAAAAGTCCGCTACCCTCAATCATAGATGAACTTATTGCCGGCAAAACTCGTTTTAAATATTTAATTCCATCAGGTTTTTCAATCATTTCATCAAGTTTGTTCGAAATAAAATCTTTAATCGCTTTCTTTTCGTTCAAAAAATTGTTATTTCCAGCCTTCTCTTGAGCATAAATATAATTAATAATTCCATCGAGTTTTTGTCAAATCGTCGATAATATCTGTATTCAATCTTATTATCACTGTATTTTCTCACACCTGATCCTTCGATTCTTTTTTCCCAAATTGGTTTAATCAAATTGAGATATTTTTTTACCTTTACTTGACTTTGGTTTCTTAGTTGATGGATCATTATTTTTGTAAATTGAATCAGATTTCCATAAAATTTCAGTATACTTTTTCAAGTCTTCTTCAGAATATAAACCGTCTTTTGGAACATCAGTGCCTGTTAATAATCTCCATAAACCTTGAGTTCCTTCATATGTTTTTTCATTAATAATGATATCATTATGCTCAAAATTTCACGGGCCAAATTTCCAATCATAAAACTTTTCTTTTTTCTGTCCCAATACAAACCAAATTTATCATCCTTTGCTCTAGGAAGAAATTTTTTACCAATTTCACCAATTATTATATCCGTTGTTCCAGGACTTATTGGTTTCAACTATGGTAGAGTCTTCAATGATTCGAGGTCTAAATGGTGTTGAAGATGGTAATTTTGGCAATTCAAACTCAGATTCTGGTATCGAAATATCAGCAAATTGTCGTACAACTGGAACCAAATTCATCAAATTTTGATTATCGCTTGTTTAAAAACATTTTCAATTTTGCCCTCAACATTTTTTATTGCAGATGTTACAGGTTGATTAATTTTTTGAATAAGTTCTTGTTCTTCTTCATCAATTCGAATCTGTTCTTTAAATTCTTTGATTAATTTCTTTTCTATTTGATCAAGTTTTTTTGCTTCTTCAGAAGTTACGTTCGCCATTTATTTAGGAAAATTTTGAAACGTAAACGTGGAACGTGGAAAACGTAAACACGAACGTGAAACATGAACGTGAAACGTAAAACGTGAACGTGGAACGTGAAACACGAACGTGAAACACGAACGTGAAACACGAACGTGAAACGTAAACACGAACGTAAAACATGAACGTGAAACGTAAACACGAACGTGAAACATGAACGTGAAACATGAACGTGAAACATGAACGTGAACGTGGAACGTGAAACGTGGAACGTAAAAAAACGAGAACACGAAACGTAAACGTGAACGTAAAAAACATGAAAACAACTAGATTATCACACGTTTATATTGGAAAATTTATTCAAATATTTACCAATTTTAGGCTTCAAAGTTAGATTAATAGTTAAAAATCCATAGTCTTCTTTCCAAATTTTATCACACAATTCATTAAAGTGGTTAAAACTCATATCAGATCCAACATAATTGTTGTAAATTCTTTCTCGAATAGTGATCGTCTTGCTTAAAAACACACAACATATTCAGGTTATTTCTTATAACTTGTTTATCAACCTTTGAAAAGCATTGAGAAAGATAGATACAAGATATGTTTTTGTGACGGGACATTACGAAATATTCCTTAATAACGTCTTGATTTTCTAAAATACAATCATCAAAAACGATTAACGAATTGGGTTTACATTCGCTTAACGGAACTATGTCCTCAGAAGCATTATAAAAATGTGATATTTTTTTTGTTTAAGTTTTTCTCAATATTTTCAAATCTTTCTTGTAATTTTTTATAGGCGTCTTGTTCTAAAGATTTACTAAAAACATACAAATTGGAATAAGGAATCAACCTATTGTAGATAAAATTCAATAATAAAGTTGTTTTTCCACATCCACTTGAACCAACAATTAACAATCTGATTGGTTGATCTTTCTTATTTTCTTCAAACGTTTGAAGTTTTATCTGATCTTTTTGCTTTAAAAATTTCTCCATTTAAATAGAAGATTTTCATCTTGAAGCAACGCTTGCGAAAATGAAGCTGTTCAAGTTGACTTCAGAAAGCTCTAAATTAGTTTTAAACTTGGAACATCCTATACACTTAGAGGAAGAATCAAATTATTTTATCGGTTTAAGCGGTTTTTATTCTGACAATTTTGTAATAAATATTAGTGAAAGTTCTCCTTATTGTATAGGATTTAGTGAGAAGAACATAACAAAATATTATGGTTTAAACAAAGGATATTATACTTTCGATCAAATTAAAAATTCCCTTAAAAATTATCTGAAAACATTCAAACAATCAGATAAATCTTTAAACTTTGACGAAAACAAGTTTGAAATGCAAAAAAATTATCTTTATAATAAAATTCAAATAAAATCACCAGTAAGAATAATGTTTTCAGCAATTATTGTAGATTTGTTAGGGTTTGTTCAAGAAACTATTGAGCCAAATCAGGTATATTTAGGAAATAAAACGCCAAAATTTAGACCGTTTCGATGTAATTGAAGTGCACTGCAATCTCGTTTGAACCTAGTTTTGAAAATCATACCGAACATTTACACAAAGAATCTGAAATTTTGTACACTTTTTTCCCAAATGTTGCTTATGGATCAAAAAATCAGTGAAAAACCGAATGAAATCGATTATATTTCCAATTAGAAAAAATATTAAAAGAATTCAAAAATCGTTCTAACTATACAAGACTCTGAGGGAAATTTATTAAAATAATGAGAGTAAAACAACAATATATTTAAGATTGAAAAAGGATTAAAATGGACCCCAAAATATAAAAAAAGCTTCGAAAACATACATTCTGAAGGTAGGGGTGATTCACCCCCGCCTTCAAACTTTCAAAAAAACACTGTTTTCATTAATGAATCTGGACTTTACACCTCAAAATAAAAATTACTAGTTAAATGGAGTCAGTTTGTAGACCTAAATTCAATAACAAAGACATTGTAACGATTGTTGACGAAAATAATGAATTTTGGTTTAAGGCTAAAGATGTTGCAGAAATATTGGAATTTAAAAATACGAGACAAGCTATCATAGATCATGTTAAAGAAAAATACAAAAAAAGCTTTGAAAACATAGATTCTGACAAGGGTATCGAATCGCGACTCTTACAAAAATTACATCCAGACACTGTTTTCATTAATGAATCTGGGCTTTATTCTCAAAATAAAAATTACTAGTTAAATTTCTTTTCTATCTAAATGGAGACAGTTGTAGATCCAATAAATAATCAACTTATATTCAATAATAAAGACATTGTAACGATTGTAGACGAAATCAATGTAATCTGGTTTAAGGCTAAAGATGTTTGTGAAATATTAGGTTATGAAAAAAACAAAAAACGCAATTAAATTAAATGTTGATGATGATGACAAAATTCAATATTTTTACTTAAAAAACAAGGGGCTATTCGAATGGCCCCTTAACAATCTTCATCCTGACACTGTTTTTATCAATGAATCTGGTCTTTATACTGAAATAAAAATTACTAGTTAAAAATTTTTCTATCTAAATGGAGTCAGTTGTAGACCTACTCAATAATCAACTAAAATTCAATAACAAACATATCTTTACGATTGTTGACGAAAACAATGTGATCTGGTTTAAGGCTAAAGACGTAGCAAAAATTCTAGAATATGAAAATACTATGCAAACGATCAGAATAAACGTTGACGAAGATGATAAAAACTTCTATTTTAATCTAAATATAAGGGGGGCTATAAATAGCTTACCTTCAAACTTCCAAAATAACACTGTTTTTCGTTAATGAATCTGGACTTTATTCTTTAATTTTGAGATCGCATAAACCAGAAGCGAAATTGTTTAAAAATTGGGTTACGGAAGAAGTATTACCCTCCATTAGAAAATATGGCGAGTACAAACTTGAAAACGAAAATAAGCAGTTAAAAGATGAAATAAAACAGTTACAAATTAAAGATGAAATGAAATCATTGAAAATAGAGAATCAAGAATTGCGAATGGAATTAATGAAGAGAGATATGGTATGTAAAGATTTTGCTAAGAAAAAACACCATGTTTTTGTGTTAATTAAGAAGAATCACATGTGGGAATATCCTTATTACGTTATCAGAGCTCAGAAACGAGAAATACCAAACCGATTAAAACATCTAAAAATAAATTATCCTCAATTAGAGATTTTGTTCATTGATGACGAACCAAATTCTATCAATCTGTATAACCAAATGAAAGAATCTTTGAATATTTTATACAACGGAAATCATTTTACTACAAATATGGCAGAATCTCGACTGATTTATAGAATATCTAAATTACACGATGATGAAAATGTTAATAAATTTTATTAAACTCTCGAATTAATGATATTTTGTTTGTAAATGTTTTTGAAGATAAGGTAACCATTGAATGATTCGTCCACACTCGCAAAGAGTCGGTTTTCTTTTGACTTTCTCGTTTAATTCTTCTAGCACAATCTCTACAAAAAGCCTTCTTGTTATCTTTACTATAATGCCAATCGTAAAATTTGGAAATATCCTTAATTTCTTTACAAACGCAACATTTTTTCTCTTCTAACGTTAATTTTTCTAATTTATCGTATAATTCTCTTGCATATTTTTTATGACAATCCTTACAATAATAGTATAATCCATCTTTGGTATTCTTATTTTCATGAAAAGCTTCAAAATCTTTAAATTCTTTGCACCTTGAACATTTCTTTTGAGCCTCCATTTATATAGAAAAAATCTTTGACTTTCTCAATTCATATTCATAAAACTTTCCGGTTATTTCTTCATTATTTAAATCTTTTATACTATAAGTTACAGGATCTGTGTTATTAATTTGATAAATCACAAAGATTTCTCTTGACCAATTGTTCTTATATTTGTTTGAAAATGTTTGTTTTTTACTAACAATTCTTACATGATCATTGACTTTAAATTTAGTTTTCGTGTGAATTTCAGGTGGAACATACTTGAAAACGGTCTCTAATAACTCCTTTTCTGCATCCTTATCTACGTCTTTCGGTTTCATTTTGATTGTGCTGTGAACTGTATCGTTATAATTGTTTACGATTTTTTGAAGAATATCGATCCATTTAAAGTTTTTATTAATCTCAAAAAATTACTTTCATTCTCTCATTTTGAGTTCTGTTATATCTCTCTACAATACTTGATTTCTCTTCGTTTTCAGTATGATAAATCTTAATGTTGTATTTCCTCAAAACATCGTTAAATTCTTTATTTTTAAACTCTAAACCCTTATCTGTATGAAGTAGGTTAGGAGGTTTGTGATTGATCCTTATGGCATCTTTTACTATATCTTCGAAAGCTTTTGAAATATCCTTGCCGTTTTTTCTTTTTGATAGCTCTTGACCAAGCATATTTTGAGAAAGTATCAATAACATTTAACATATACTTAAATCCATCATTTTGATCTGAATCATTAGACATTATAACTAAATCTGCTGCCCATAAATCGTCAATTCCTAATGTTATAATTTTTCTCTTTTTAAACTTTTTTCGTACTGGTGCATGAATTTCTCGAGCTTCAATCTCTATCTCATCTTTAGTCTTCAATTCTTGCTTAACAGGTTTTGGATTTGGATTCTTTATAAACTTACTCTTGTTTGTCTTACATTTTGAACATTTTGCAGCAATTCTATACAATCCATTTTGAGTTTGAACGATTTTTTGAATCTATATTTTTCGTTTTCTTTTTACACTTGTGACAGTGAATTAAATCATCTTCCATTTACATATCAAAGTTTCCAAGTTTATTTAATTCGTCTAATATATCAGATTTTGCTTCATTTTTATAGCCATATACGGTACTGTATCGATCTTATTTTCTAGGACAATTCTCTTATCATCTTTAGCGTTCAGTGCTAACTTGTTTATGGTGATGGTATACAAATCATGTTTATAGCTTTTGATTACTGTCATCTCCCTAAATTCTTCTTTATCTTCGAACAAACATCTCTTCAAGTTTTCGATATTTATTGTTTTATTTACAACGCTTCTCTTAATTCCTTTACATCTTACTGGATTTTTGTCTAGATATTTGTACGAGTACATCTTTGATCTCAATCCACAAAATTCTTCTAAAACTTCGCTATTTAACTCATCTTTGAATTTCCCTATTACCTTCTTATTTTTAGTAGTGAAACATTCGTGATCTTTTGGATAATCACTTGTATCAAAGTCATCTATATTTTCTTTAATAATTTTAAAAGGATCTCGTTTCAATTCTAGAAAATAACTGTCTGTATCCATGTAACACAGATTCAAATCTGGATCAAACTTCTTTAATTTGTTGTAATAAAACTCGTACATTAGCAATTTTGAGAGGTCGAGAACTGAAAATCCTATGTAAATCGGTTTGTTAAATTTAACCTTTTGTTTGTACATGTGACTCGCTATACAGTTGTCGTCAAAGATGTTAAAGCATTTGAAATTTGTTTTCTTAGCTTGTTTCATTGAAAATTCTTCATTTCCAAGCTTAATATCACATCTGTTTCTCACATTTTCCATAGATTTTCCAAAAACTGAGTTGTTCATCAGCTTATAAAAGTCCTTTTCAAAGTCGCTTGTAGCTTTGGTTCTCATGTTTGTGTTAAAATCAATGTATTCTTTCATAAAAGGCTTCTGATCGAATGCAATAACTCTATTCACATGTTTCAAAATCATACCTTGTTCCAAATAGAACTTCAAATTTCTCGAATGAACAACGTATTCAGTTTTATCCAGTAGAGTTGTGCAAAGTTTGTTTTTAAAATGTTCTGGAGCAAGAGGTAAATCCTTGTGATGTTCGTGTAAATTTGTTGGATATCCAAGATCAACTTCGAGAATATAGCCATAATCTTCGTCGCCAGTGAGTTTCTAAAATTGTTTCTTGCCACTCTTCTTTTGTATACGTTTTAGGATCCATCCACTTGATATCGTTATATGGTAATCTTTGCATGAGGCCATACCCATAAATGGAGGTTATTAGCATCGAGATAGAGTAAATAGTTTTCGGGCTTTGTCTTATCAAAATCTTTTAAATATTTGTTATTTGCTTTCACATATCGTTTAATACACTGAGAAATGCCTCCGCGAATACCTTTTTCGATCATCAAATACATATTATAATCACTAATTAATTGTAATTCTATCTTCGTTAATTTTAACATAGCATCCCATGCAAGACTGGGAGCTGTTAGATAGTGTGCTGGATCAAGCTTATAGCAATTCAAACAAATATTCCTAAAATTTTCAAAGATATCAGCGAGCAATAGAACATCTTGAATGTTATAGAGATCAGAGTAATTTCCTAGATATTTCTCTTTTAATTTGTTCCAAACATTTAAGTAGTGTTGAAAATCTTTCTCAGATATGCTCTCATCTGTCAAAAGTGAATAGAAATCTTGAATTCTCAATTCTTCTGTGTAATCAAGTTTTTCAATACTATCGATAAATTCGTAAGGAAATATACCTTTCCCAGATAGAATTTTAAAGATTTCTTCTTCGTCATTTGGCTGTCTTTCTATAATATCATTCAGTCCATCTTGTATAAAATGATTTGTATGTTTGAAGTCTTCTTTCTTTAGATTTTTAGCTAACTTTTCTATAGACGAGGCCATGAATCTGAACGTGTCTACAAACGAAAACTTGATGAATTTTCTTGGCTTATCACCTTCGAATTCATAGCCATATCCAGAATTTACAGAATAATTTATATATTTTTCATCGGTGTTTGCAATCAAATCAACATTTCCATATTGTTTAGCCAATTCTTTTATGTACAAATGAGTATCGTAATTTGACATATTGTGGCAGAAAACGGGAATATTTTGAGGAAATTTGAGATTTCAAGTTACAAGATAAATGAGCAGCACCTCGAAATTTGCCGGTTAAATGACAATGATCTCGTACTTTTTTTCTTGTTTGATTATCAAAACCCTCACATTCACAAATATGACAAAGACTGGAATTTTGGTACGCTAATTCTTCTTCTTCGGTCAATTTCATAGGTTTTTTGTTCTTAGAATTATACTTTTTAGCTATGTATTTTGATATTTTATTGAGTTCTTCAAACAATTTTGTCGGGACGTTTTTCAAATCTTCTTCATTTTTGGCACGATAAAATATCGGTTTGTACATGCGATTTGTCACATTTGACACTAAATATAGAGTAAAACCATAAGGAATGTGCTTCTGAATCTTGGTTGTAATCGATCTTTGTGGATTGTTTTTGCATGTGGGAATCTTCTCTAATATGCTTTCAAAATCCATATAAATAACGTAAGGATGAGAAAATTTCTTTTGATAATTAGTAAATGTTGTTGTTTGACCTGGAAACGGCATAATTGGCTTACAAACTTCGTGTTGCTTGCAAATTTCTAAATGATCTGTTAAATCTCCAGATTTGTAGAAATGGCTTAAACATCTTCTGCATAGAAATTTTTTATTTTTACACTTAGATAACTGAGAAAATACAAGTTTGTTTAAATCTGTTATCAAAACATAATGAGATTTTTTCATCTTGTTTTACATACAATAAATTGATTTCTAATTTGGCGTCATAAACTTCTGAAATTTGCAACGGAACAATATTGAGTTTTTCATCAAAACTACAGACATTTTCGGATAATTATACTTTGCTTTACTGCTTCGTTTTTCAAATAATTGTATATCTTTTAAAGACATAGGATAGTCGAACCCAGAAAATATCTCGTCATTTACAAATTTCTCGTATTGCTTTGCTCTGTCAGCATTCTTTTCGGGTTTTTCAATAGCGCATCGGATAGAATAAACAAAACAGAAATCATCTTTATTTTTGATATTTACACAAGCTTTCTTATCTTTGATTTTCTTTGGCAAATCGATATATGATCCTGCGTTCATTATTTCGTGTTTATTAAGGCTCAAAACTAGTTGTTTGCAGCTTTTAAATGTCCATCCAGAACCCTTATTTGGATGATTTGTCTGTTCTCGATGTGTTAATTTATTAAATTGCTTAGTAATAAAGTCGTTTACATCAAAGATCTCGTCTGCTTTTATAGTAAAGTACATTGGACAAGTTTGTGTTTCACCGTTCACTAAAGTTCGTTCGTATTCGCATTCTAAAGAGAGATATCCTTTACTATTTTTCACAGTTTCTTGAAATTTTTCGATTAAACTTTTAATTTCTGGGCGCAAAATAGAAAGATATTTGTAAATTGACATGAAATTGTCGTTCAAATTTGTTAAAATGTATTGCTTGAAAAGACCGTGTATTGAGGATAAAACTTCTACATCAATGATATTTTCAGGTTTCTCATTAAGAGTTTTGTCAATTTCTTCGATCATTTCAGACTTAGTTTTATCGTTTGTTTCAATGGACAATTTCTCAGCGATTGATTGAATTTTTTCATCTTTAAATAGATTGAGATCTTTTTTACTTTCCTTAAAATTTTTCTTTAGTTCACGCAATTTTTCTATATTGTACATCTTCTCGTGACCATCGATTTGATTCTCTTTAGCCCAAGTCCTCAAATAATTTAGTTCTTTATTATAAATTTCTTTGTTCTTCAAATGATTTTTTCGACTTATAATGTCGGGTAAAATGATGTTCGAAAACATCTTTTTTGCAGTACGGGCAGGATATCTTTTTCCTCTCCATTTAAATAGGGAAAATTTGAATCTGCCAAGTTTTACTTTTTAGTAAAATATCTTTTTATTAAGCTGAAAATAGCAATAATTCAGTAGATTTCTTTGGATTTTTATCAAAATTTGATAAAAATTAGCACAATTTATGTAGAAACAGCGTTAAATGTTTCTATTTATATAGGAAAAATTTAAAGATTTTGATACAAATCAGCAGAATTTATGATTTAACAGCGTTAGATTCTTCTATTTATAGGGAAAATTTGTATAACTCAGACTTTGAAAAGTGGAGAATTTTACTAGAATTTGACACAAATCAGTATAAATTGTAGTAAAACAGCTGTAGATTCTTCTATTTAGATAGGAAAAGAATTAATTTAGAGATTTTCTAAATTTCAAATTTTTAGTCAACTTTTAAGCTAAAAATTCGCAATAATTAGAGATATTTCAGTAGATTTTCAGGATTTTTTTAAAAAACTCTAGTATGTATGCACCTTAAGAGCTGTGGTTTTGACCCTAAAAACACGTTTTTAGGGTCAAAACCCCGGTTTTTTTGTGTATTTTGGAAGTATAGTGTTGATTTTTCACCTTAAAAGTGTAGAAAGTATTAATTTTTTTCTATGTAAATGGCACTGTTACAAGAGTTGAATAAGGTAGGTGATTTAACATTCAAAGAATACAAGAAATTAATAGAATTAGAAGAAAATAAGAAATACAAAATTGTGAATTTGGAGAAAATGAAAGATAAATTCGGGTTTACAATAATTGCCGAGTTGGAAGATTGTAAAGTACACTTGCCAAACAGATTTTTGACTGTTTTGGATGAAAAAAAAGATTAAAGAATTGAACAAAAATGAAAAATTACACTTGGTTGTTACTGGAAAGAAGACTATTAAAGATAAAGACTGTGTTACAATTAACTTCGTGGAATAAAGATTTCGAAGATTTCTGGATTTTTTCATTAAAACAGCTTAAGAAATTAGAAGCCTACAATGAACAGTAAAACAGCTATAGATTCGGTTATTTAACATTCGTGATTTACAGATTTGTTTATGGTTCAATGGACAGTATTTTCCGTTGGTTTTCTGACTGTCCCAAAAGTGAGCTAGGACCCTCATATTCATATCTACTTATATATATATATATATATATATATATATATATATATATATATAATATATATATATATATATATATATTAGAATTTATATCATATTACTTACATTTTCCTCAAAAATTTAGTTGTATAATTATTTTAACTAATAGAGTATTTACAAATAGTTTTACATTTAGGAATAAGGTTGCTCTATGGTCTCTGGATATTAACGTGCATAGACCATCAGCTTTAAAGCTATTGTGTCAAATATTTTCTAATACTTTCTAAATATACTACAGACTTATCCGCACTCATGCGCAAACCACATTAAATTAGACGAGGCATTTTCATTCTCAAACGTGATGATTTCCTGATTCCTGGTGAGCACAAACCCATCATTGACATATGACTACATGATTCCTTATAACACGGCATAAGACCTTCGTGTACTAGAACACATTCATATTTTCTTAACTAGTAGTTAATTTAGAAGAAACTTACCTAAGATCTAGTCTCAATATCTATTACAATGATAGTAAGCCTTTATATAAGAGAGCAATCGACTTATCGGCTCTGCTCCAATCATGTGAGTACCAATAATACATACGAGCCGTCTCTTACACACACAGAAACGAGGCTCTTTAATAAAATCAGAAAGTTATATTTACAGAGAATATCATATTAAACACTGTCCCTTAAAACATTGAACTTTTACTCTTCTCCTCTTCTTACATTTTTCAATTGGTTCACTTTCTAACTATTATTTTCCAATTATACTAGGCCTTGCACTTTAAAACAAATTTTCTCTTAATTTATATTCACGTTTATTTAGGTTAAATCCCTTTACTCCTTTCCTAAATTAAAGAGTGTTTGACGTATATTACAGGTTATTGTAGATTATGTACAGCTTCCACATACTAATCGAATAATTGCATATATATAACGAAAATGATTCAATACAATAAACACCATGCATGCTATATCACAACGGTAGTGTGACCTGCATGAGTTCTGCTCTATCTACGGAATCACGTTAGCAACATCAATGTATAGATTTATAGCAGAAAGACCGCCATCGATCAACTAAACGCAACCTTTCTATGGTGTAGTATATTTCCATTGGAGGATTTTGATTCTAACTTAAGCTAATCAACGTATCACATGATGTATAAAACATCAAACTGAAAATTATTTGTTAAACATAGGCTTTAGTAGCTCCACCCATAAAAATTGAAAACCATCTTTACAATATTCAAAACTATGCAAACTTAAATTAGCACTATTATTTTAGTTCTAAAATTTATTAAAAGTACCACTGCGTCATGTAAGTAAGGAAATACCTATGCTTTCAACGTTTACATTATTATCCTAGAAGTCGTTTACGTTTGGTTACTTATATTACATTTGCCCTATTGTTCTGGATACGATCGTAAAAACATCTCAACAAATAATAACCATCAGTTAACATCAACAATCAAAATTGTATAGGGTCTGATCACGAAGGCTCCTGGTCATCAGTGCTGTCTGCTCTTCACTACTGGTGACGAAGGAAAGGCATACATTGAGATACTATTAGTCAGGTAATATTCCAAATTCCAGATGGTCTGATTAAGAAATCAACAACATTGCACCATGCTTATACATAAAATAAATTATGTTCTCTTCAATCAATACATAAATACACAGTCAGAATGAACGTAATACCAACAAGAGTTAAACAGCAGTTTTCTTGGTTCTACATCAAAAGTACCGGCAGACCCAAAAAAAGACTCCAGGTTGTTCTCGCATTGTTATTATTGCTGCTTATTACTTAATTAATAACGATAGAGAGCTGTGACGTAGCTTTTAACTATGTACTGCTCCCCATTCCATTCGCAAAACCAATCACAATGTGCCACATTTTCTAGTTGTCTTCGTCACATTATCCATAAATTAATCGCGAGTTCTCAGATATGTTAAGGTTTCCAGTGTTGTAGGTGATATTTTAAGATTTAGTTGTAAGTTGTTCCGATTCCTTTCCGGTCTCTCTAGGTACTTATTGAAATGTTTTTGTATTTTCAATATGTTCGTGCTAAATTTCTAAATTGTAATTAAAGTTAACAGTGTTGGAATATTCTAAATAAGTTTAATATCATTAACGATGTAGCCGCATAATCCATTATAATCCGAACGTTGTTTTATCTCTTCTCTTCTTCTAGGCAATAAATAATAGCTCTTAAATTAATTGCAAAACCAAATCAATCTACGTTATTACCTACTTAAAATTGTAAACAGCTGAAACAAACTTTTACTGGTGACATATACAATCTTTGCAAAATTTGAAGGATCAAATTCTTTTGGTGGTGGTATCTTAATCAGCAGTTCATAAATGAAACTTAATCATAAACTAAGTACATGACTATTTTGATGATACATATACGCAGTCGGAACACAAGTGAAATCTACAGCGGACAGTCACATGAACTTTAACACTTTGTATATTAATATGATTTATTATGGTTACGACCAGTATAAAAAACAGTTGAAATAAGATTCAAACTTTTTAGAATTAATCAATATAAGATATATTGCTATAACAAAATATGGACTTTATTTATCTTTCCTAGATAAGGTTAAACGCGTAAAACCTATTGCGTATATCACTTTATGACATTACTATTTCAAAACCTTTATGTCTATGAGTTTAATTTCAGGATTTACTGTTTTAAAACACGATAAACAAATTCAAATTCTTTTAAATGGCATGACATGCAAGTGATTTCAAGAGAAAAACTGTTTTGTTCTATTACAGTACTTTATTAATTTTTAAGATTTCTATATACGAAGAATGAATTAATATTTTACTGAATGTCAAATATAATACATGGATGGGGAGAAATACTTATCAGACACATTATAAATGTCTTTATTAAATCATAGAAATGGTTTTTGTACATTAGAAAACTTGAATCCTCTCTTTTATACGCTATATTGCTAGGAAATTTTCGTTTTCTCTGGGTATTTCAAAAACCGAAGAAGGAAATACTTTTGTTGCATTTAAAAGGTCTTCGGAAACCTTCTTAAGGTATGCAAACAATTTCTCCAGTGTTTTGACATAAAATTGCAACGAATTAACTAATTTTACTTAAATTAAATGGTAGTTATTATACAATTGGATGTATTATAATCTACCTGGAAAGTACCGACTATTAGCAGTTTTAGACCTGGTAATATTTCTCATTCCGTGCTGCAATAATCCCTAGACATATCAATTACACATGAAATACGAGGTAATAGAAATTTACACTTTTCATAGGAGAATTCTTGCGCATAACTTTTTGTGTATTTGTCATAAATTCCAACTAAACCATACTGTTAACTATGTTGAAGTTTATTATGACTCAAGTTCTGGATAATATTGATATTGAACTCATAATTATCACTCTACATCGTCTGGAACCAATGTGATTCTTCGTCACAGTTCTAGGACCTCTCTCTTTAAAACGATTTGTTAGGCAGAGATTGTTGTCTGATATAGCTACCAGTCGGGTACTTGTCACGTCATGTTTTAAGTTATAATTCATAATATTTAGAACTAAGTATAATGATTCATAATAAATGTATTTCATGGAAAACTTCATGGAAAATAAAAAAACTTGTATAAGAAATAAAAGCATGAAAAATATTAAGTCATTTTAAAGCTTAATATCACTCCTTGGTTTTGAATTTATAACTTGATCCGTTGCTACCGACATTCACATCAATGCATTAATGGAAGTCTCATTTTATATTAAACTACAATTTTTAGAGTATATATTTGGCTCAATGTAGTGACGAGTTTCAGTGAAGTGTGGGCTCAGAAATATTTCTAGTCACAACACTACTGACCTCAATCGTTCGGTACTATACAAATTGTTCCACTGCAGGATACTAATAAATTAATTAATGCCGTAATAATTAGTAATAAAGAACTTTCTATGTGTAAATATGTGTTTTGTGTACTCATTATACAGTTGAATGTTGCATTGCAGGATACTAATAAATTAATTAATGCCGTAATAATTAGTAATAAAGAACTTTCTATGTGTAAATATGTGTTTTGTGTACTCATTATACAGTAGAATGTTGCATTGCAGGATACTAATAAATTAATTAATGCCGTAATAATTAGTAATAAAGAACTATCTATTCGAAAATTCTTCTATGTGGAAATGTGTGTTTTTGTGTATTCATTATACACTAGAATGTTTAATTTAGGCACTTTTTAGTGTACAGTACTGGCATTTGAGATACATAATTTGAGTATGTATTCTCAAGTACCGTTGTGTTAGTTAAACATTATACCCTTTACAACTTGAAAATGAGAACAGGTTTCAACATTCACAATCAAATTACATGAATATTGAAGACAGTAAAACTGAAATTAATAAAAATATTTCTCGAAAAATATCAAACCAATAGTAAAAATATATTTCCATATCTGTCGAGAAAGAACTGGCTTATTATCAGTTTCCTATGTAAGTTTCCAAAGTATTATAGAAAATACTTATATAGCTTAAGTATAACAAGTATTACAGTACTTACATTTCAAATGAGCTGAAATTCAGCTCAAAATTATGTTTTCCTACAATAATGCACGTCCACATACAGCCAAACGGATACGATAAACCTTGGAAGACATTGATTGAGAAGTGTTTGATCATCCTCCTTATAGCCCAGATCTGGCATCAAGCGACAACCACCTCTTTCTATCGATGAACATCTGGCTCGCAACACAGCGCTTCGATAGTGACGCTGAACTTCGCGCTAGCGTTAATCAGTGGTTAAGATTTTAGGCGGCAGATTTCTACAAAAATGTAATCAACAACTTGCGTCACCTTATGATACATGTCACAATTTGAACGGGGATCACGAAGAACTGTCGCAATATTTAAATTTGGAAATGACATATTGTTACTGCTGAAGAATTGGAAGATAATCAAAATACGAGAGTGTGTACCAAATTTTAGTGATATTCTGTTAAATTAAATTTGTGTGATAAAAGAATATTCACATACAACATTTCTGGTATATTGATAAAACCTTGTAGGGCACATTGTATACAATCATTGAACATAATTATTTATTGTATTTCGTCACTTTAGTTACTGAAAAGTTACAATGTGGGCGCGAGATCAGTACCCATTAAGTACAATATAGTTATTTTTCCAAGTCCAGTAATACAGTAAATACGCAATAAAATGTGTATGTATGTGTATTGTACTGTAGTCTGTTGTTTGTATACAAAGTAAAAATGTAATTCAAAAACTGTGTAATTAATGACAAAGAAGAAAAGAAATTAAAACGTTGTAACCCACAAAAAAGTGGAGAACAAATGGTTGACTCTGAGATGAAGGGGTTAGGAAGGGATAGGATAGGGTAGTAGTGTAGGATAACTAGGGTGTGTGGGTTAGTGTTAGTGTATAGGAAAGTTTGTGTAAGTGTAATCGAGCCCTATTGGGCTCTCACCAAGAGCCTTCGGTCCTCCACTTGCAAATCCACGGATTTGGTATTTATTTCGTCATCACAACACAGCACAACACCGAGATGTTAAATTTTTGAACAATAAGAACGATTAGCAATAGACAGTAGGTTTTTTGTAAATAACTCTCGTTTGTACCTAAAAACAAAGTAAAAATTAATTTATAGTCCAAATTGCAATATTCTTTCGTTTAAGCAATTATTACTCGAACACCAGCGAAAGTCGGTAAGGAAGATTCTGGGGGATAAAGAAGATCAACTGTGCTGCTGATTCGTGTTATATAAACAGTACATTTTTTTAGGATTTAGATTCAGAAAATGCCTCGCGTGTGTGCCTGCGTGCGTGTGTGCGTGTGCACATGTGTGCGTGTGCGTGTGTGCGTGGATGTGTGCGCGCGTGTGCGTGTGCGTGTGTGTGTGTGGTATGTGAGCGCGTGCGTGAGCGCGTGCGGGCGTGTCGGTGTTTGTTGGCATTATCCATATGAATATAAAACTTCGACATATTATATTTACAAAATCAATATTATATTACAACATATATTACATAAAAAATATAAAATCCAATAATGGGATGGTTTTTGACAATAAATGTTGTAGGATAATTATAATTCCATCGTTAACATAAAATTGCATATTATTAGTAGTTCAGATATTGTGCCATATAGCCTCTGGGATATAAAAATTGTCATATCAGCGTTTACATTATTGAGTACAGAAATGAAATAAGAGTACTATTGCTATGTTTTATAAATACAATTAAATATAATTAAATTGAAAGTTGTTAGTACTGTAACAAATACTTAAATAATTAAAATTATATACTACGTGTCTGAACAGGAGGTGTTATTCCATTGGTTATTCAACATGAGAGTCCGTAAGATGGTGAGGCTTTGTAGAGAGCTGAGCTTCCATGAAATGGTGAGGCTTCGTAGAATGCTCAGACTCCGTGTAAGAGTGAAGTTTCGTCGAGAGCTGAGCTTCCGTGAAATGGTGAGGCTTTGTAGAGAGCTGAGATTCCGTGAAGCCCGTTAAGGTAGCTTTGGAGAACTTTGGTTAAAGTTTTTTTATGAAAGTTGGTGGAAATTATTTTTATACAATATTAATTGCAAGAGTTAAAGCTAACAGTGACTGTCACAATTTGTCCTTTAAAATTCTTGAAAATGCATGAACTGAGTGCACACAATACCTGCAGTACCATAACTACCACAGTCCGTATAGGTGCATTTTAGAACATCTCACACGTTCCCCAAACAACGGAGATACAAACCACATTTAATGGTATGGGTAAAGTGTCTAATAAAATACTCCAATGATGTAAAGCATTTCTTGTTATCTTACAAACCCCTCTGTAGTTTAAACAAGTATTACAAGCTGTGTTTCCACATTCATAACAATAGTGTAGGTTACTCAAACGCATTTTATAAAATAGCTTCAATATACGCCTTAAACATTTATCACTATTATTATTAAAATTAACTACTCTTGAATAAATCAACAACACTACCTCCATTAACTATTTATTATATATAAAAACGGAAATAATAATACAAAAATATAGCACCATAATACGACGCATACATTAATGACTGTAAACCAAATTGTAATGAATTAAATACTTGTCTAATAAAATAATTATATCTTAAATAGTAAAAGAATCTTAGCAATATATATATATATATATATATATATATATATATATATATATATATATATTAGATACTAGTAATTGAAGTTATTACAGCACAGAAACTATTTTGAAATTAAATGATTCTTTTACACAAAATCTTTATTTGATACACTGTACAATTGATTAAATGGTTTTTTAATAAATCTCAATGACTCACTACTACAAGCTAAAGTACTCTAGAATACATATTACATCACTAGGTGTTAAGATGTTGAATAAATCTCCTTCCACAGTGCTCTGTTGACGTCCGCTACCTTCCATTCAGATTGAGGACTATTTTCATCAGTTAAATTTCTCAGGCATAGTTATCTGGCCGAGACCTCAGGCGATGAGTTCCCTCTCTTCTAATACTGCAATGTACTAGTGACACTCAATTGGCATTTACTCATAAATGCCACCTAAAGTTCTATGGAGCAACTTGTACTCCTACACATGTCAGTAATTCTTCTAAAACTTTGCAGCTACTTTACAAATGTTTAGTTTGAAGTTGTAAGTTCAAGGAATGAATTAAATCAAAGCATCAGGACAGCCACACCTGTCAGTGGGATATTTATGTTAAAAAGAAAAACCGATTACATTGATCACTATAATTTGATGAAGTACTTCTGTTACTGTACTGTTAATTTCTCATTTCAACCGTACGGTCTACATTAGTGTTGGTATTCGTTAACAACTCTATACTGTTCACTGTCTATTATTTTACCAGTTATTGTAATATAATATAATCTGTTAACGATATCTATATCATTTGATGTCCTAGACAGATCTTAATCTCCCTGTTTTATTTTACAGGAAACTGATATTACGAATGCAAAATTAACAACAGCAAACCGATCTAAAATGAAATCTTTAAATTGAGTAATAATGTTTGTATTTATTCAATAGATAACAGGTTATACACATTATAATTATATACAGGTTTTGTGTTATAGGCCTAAGTATTATTTTTTTTACATATAAACCTAGATCGGATTCGAGTTATCATGAAAATAGCATGAATTTACAAGGATCCAGAGAGCACAGCTCTTATTTACTGAGGCTTGTTGACGCTCCTCCACAGTTAGAATTCATTCTGCTAATATCTTTGTTTTTTTCAGATTTCTCCTAATTTGTTCTACAGTAAGTAGACTTCTAGTTTCACGATGCGATGAAATGTTATCTTGTCCTAAATTTAAATTATTGTCGAATATCAACACCTTAGGAGGGGTTTTCACGCTGTTAATAAATTTACAAGTTATAAAACCAGGTTGTACATCGTTCCTAGTACTAAAACTATCAGAGCATTTCTCTGTTTCAATTATCGGTGTATTTCTCTGTTTTCAAGTAACTTAATACTTACGACCACAGAAACCCTTCCTGTTCTTTGTCTCTCGAAGGCCAGCCAGAACTGGTTACGACAAATTTAATAACACAACTATGTAATAATTTTGTTGTCTCTTCTACCTATGACGCCGCTTTAATACGTCCCAAAAAATTTCAAGCTCCTCGCAAGTTTAGGTTACAGGCCTACGGCTACCATACTGTATGGAGCTCACGATTGGAGTAGCTATTGACATGCGCCCTCCACCTGTCAGGACTCCCAGTCAATCATTTCTGATGCACTTCTAAATACATTGAGCAAGCTACACCATGAATAGACTTACGTTTTTATTAAAATAACATTATGTATTTCAATCAGTCAGTAAATTCATGTTTTATTGCGGAGACATGTTATAGTACATGTATAGCAAAAATCAATTCAAGTTGAGAGTTAAAACTTTTAACATTCTTACCACATCAGAATAAAACTCAAACATGCAATTCAGCAATTATTCATCCATTTGCCAATTTTCCATCTACAGCGCCAACCAAATTCAATCTCCTGATTTATTAATTTCCCTTGTCAAATGCCAAAAACTCGGTATCATTATAAAATGCTTGTGAAGTTAAAGAGCGTTAACAAAAATTATACGTCTATAGAAGAGTTACGAACTAGTAACTTATTGATGAAATGCTATTTCATGTATATCATTTATTTAATATAACCTATTAACACCAACAGACATGAGATTGAGGAACTAAATATCAGCATAATTGTATATATATCCACATTTTGCACAACGACTTTGTATCAAAAGTGGTTGTTAGGTTTAATTAACTTGAATTCCCATTTCTACACGAGGGGTTAATTGGAGACCATTGTGTGTAAACTCTTAGTTTAAAGTTAGCAGCAATAACTATTACTGACCAATTGTACAATATGATATTAATATCTTAACGAATGCATTTCAATGTTTGCGATTCACTCTTAAACAAAAATATTGCTAACAACTTTTTAATTACGAAATATTTTTCCTCAGTTGTAAAGAGCTTTCAGTTCATAAATAGTGACATAATTAGCTGTTTCACATATAACGGGTAGGTATGGTGAGAAGTCTTGATTCATTTTAAATGTTGATTTCAGCTCCGGTTCAACTTCCTCTTATCGCAGCGTCCGGAATCTGACACTGTCACAGACTGGATTCATAAAATCTGGGATTATATTTCGTTAAAAAAATCCAAAAAAGTCGACAACGTAAAAGTCTAAAACGTATGATTTACATCTTTTCTACATTTGAGACTACATCTAGGCGAGAATAGGGTTTCTTATTTTCTCATATCAATTATGTAATTTTTACCCATTTTTTGGTACTGTAGGTGTCTCTGTTGTCTAAACGATTTAAAACATTATTTTAAGTTTATAGCTACCAAATGTTTCATCTCTGCAGGTAAATATGACTTCAGACACCAAGAGTAAGGTCAACTAGACCTGAACTCAACATTCACAAGCTATTTAAGAGCAACATGTCTAAATGAAATCGCTCTTCACGGACATGTCGAAATTTCTTGTTATAGAAATTAATTAATTTAGCTGTCCTTTTACACGATTAAAAAAAGATAACTAAAAATGACAGTAAATCTAAAAACTAATTATAAATAATAATATTGACTATAAATACATATGGCAATCTATCAGTCAAGTACATTTATAAGACCTAGTGTACCATGCTGGTGAAAAATTCGAATGTGTTTTTAACAGTGTATTTATTTAAGTTTTCAATCTTTTACAAAGAAACTTTATACTCTGTTCAATATGTACCGTTTTTATAGCACATATCTTAAATTTATATGGAGCTAATACTTTATAAATTAAACAACTTTTCGGAAATACTTGGTTTATTCCGAAATTCAAGGTTACCAAAAAAATTAACAAAGTTTACAAACTTTTGATTCGATTTTCTTCAAAACTTCACACAATCGAACAAATCTAATTAAGAGTCTGATTAAAAATGAATTAAAATTAAAATGAAACTAAAAATTTATACTTCTCAAAAAATGGTTTAAATTAACAAAATAAAATAAAAGTTCTCTTCTCAAAATACTCAAAATCAATATAACACAAAACTTGATATTAACTTTATGACCAAAATTTAATTCACAATACTTCAAAAAATGTAATTAATTCTCAGACTCTGAAAGATGGGAAACTTTAGAAATTTTAATTACAACAGTATAAAAAATCAAAGATATTAACTAAACGCTGGTACGGGACTTACTACTTTGAAGATTACGGAGGCTGATAGGGATTTAAATACGCACTGAAGAAAAATTAAAAAACTTGAATTAAATTTACACGCGATAAAAAAATGGAAATTACTCTAAATCCCACACTATAGGGTTAGAGGAAGAGCTGCGATTCTCAACAGGACCTTGTCGTCGTGGCTTCAAGACTCGAACTGAATCCTCCAGCGAGCCGGGAGGAACGCATCACCCGATACGTCACTGACCGATCAGCTGATTGCCGGTCCAACTGAACAAACAAAGTCCCCGCACCGCGTCTAGTTAATAAGAGCCTACTTCCTACCGCGATTCAGCATAAATGAATTTGCACTATGGTACATATTTTCCCTAGCCCGAAGCTGCAATCACGGTAGGAACCTAAACCTTTAAACACTCATCCCGGACTAAGTACAATAATATCCCTCCACATGCACACTTTTAAATAACAATTCTTTTGTACTTATCACTACGTGGAGGCTGTGATGTGTAGTCCGAGGGGTGATGTGGTAGAATGTGTCCGACGTCCAGTGTGGGTCCCCAGGTAGCCATCGCAGAGGGATGTGGTAGGTGAGGAGTAGAGGCAGGTAGCTTCTCCAATGATTGTACGGCCTGTGCAGTGCGGCGGCCTCGTTGATCTCGTGGTTGGCTGGCTCTGGTTCGCTAATAGCACTGCTACCTGCTCCTCCAATCTAATAACAATTTCAGCCAGCGAGGCATTGAGCTCTTGGAGGACATTCCTTTTACAAAATATTCCCTCCGTATAATTGTATGGCTGTCAGTCTTTCACGGTGTTCTTATTGTTAACGCCTGCGCCAGTGTCACGAATGTAAACCATTACCAGATGTTGTTAATTACAATACAATCAATTTACAGGGATTACAATGGCACAATAATCAATTGTTTACACACAATAAACCTCATATAGTGATAAAAAAAACAATATTACATATCACTATCACTATTAATACAACTCATTGTATACCAAAAAAATATTACCCTGTCCTTCTCTATTGGAAGGAACAGGGATCAACAACACCACAACATTACCAAAATTACCCTGTCCTTCTACATTTGAAGGAACAGGGAAGAAATATATCTCATGATATATCACAATACATCAGAATACATCTGTGTATTTACTTTATACACCATTAATGCCATTCATTGTCCCTGAAAATTACATGGTTTACAACAACACTTCTATTACACACTTACACTGGCATTTTATATTATGACTTCTCATCTTAGCCATACAATGTGCTGAAATAAAAAACGTCGTCACATCACCCTTTTATATTCCATTATTTATTTTTACTATTATAATAAGCTACTGGACTCTCATACTTAACTTGTTTTGTGTTTTGGGCCAAATTAATACATAATTATATAATCAATTCTTGAAGTTAATTTAGAAACAAATTATATTGTCATTTTATTGTTTTTAGACCCATCTTCAATTCCTTTTCAACAATATAATTTTCCTGAAAATAAAACATACTGACCTTTGCCGGGGGGGAGTTAATGTTTATGGAGTTCTCAAATTTCACATTTTGTATTTAAATTTAAATTTTAATTTTGAAATATGCACCTTTAAAGAAAAACAACCTATCTTTACTTTTAAAACCAAAAACACATTTTACCAGGATCAATATTTCCTTGTTATTTCCAATAAGCATTTAAAATCTGTATGTTTAATCATATTGCCCAGTCCTATCTTTACTATCAAGTCATAAATGCTATCACTTATCGGGCTCACTTACTGTTCACTTATCAGGTTCACTTCGCTTTCACTTATCAGGTTCACTTGTAATAAAACTTTACGATACGGACTACCAACATACGGACCCTTACAAACAAATCCTTTTTACAAGGGGCTGGGCTATTGTGGCTTGGGCACATCCGGACCTTTTTAAAATGTACACAGGAAACTCTCAACAATATTCCTATCTCCTGCTCTCGTTGTTATTGACCTTTCATAACCATAATTATTTTTATAACCCCCTTTCAGATTACAAGCCCTGTCCCTATTATTAAATTTCAAAGTGGACCTTCACATTTTCCTAAGATTATGACGGTGTCGTATTTAAAAGCATTTCCGTCCCTAAAATTTTATTTCAAATATTAATTCCTTTTTGAGCAACAGATCCACATGCGCTAGCTCCATTTTTATTTTTAAAATAATTTACTTAAAATAAATTAAATATTCTACAATCACAATACTATTCTAAGTCCTAAGTCTTACACAATACACAAAATTATGCAGGTTTATACACACTTTTCAAGTTTATGCAAGTCTTACACAAGTCTTATACAAGTTACACACACTTGCAGGAATCCGACAAGTTTATGCAAGTTTACAAGTTCTTTCCTGTAAATAACCTGTTGTACAAGTTTATGCTCAAAAAGAAATAGCAGATTGGCGCAAATTATGTACCGTTTTTATAGCACATATCTTAAATTTATATGGAGCTAATACTTTATAAATTAAACAACTTTTCGGAAATACTTGGTTTATTCCGAAATTCAAGGTTACCAAAAAAATTAACAAAGTTTACAAACTTTTGATTCGATTTTCTTCAAAACTTCACACAATCGAACAAATCTAATTAAGAGTCTGATTAAAAATGAATTAAAATTAAAATGAAACTAAAAATTTATACTTCTCAAAAAATGGTTTAAATTAACAAAATAAAATAAAAGTTCTCTTCTCAAAATACTCAAAATCAATATAACACAAAACTTGATATTAACTTTATGACCAAAATTTAATTCACAATACTTCAAAAAATGTAATTAATTCTCAGACTCTGAAAGATGGGAAACTTTAGAAATTTTAATTACAACAGTATAAAAAATCAAAGATATTAACTAAACGCTGGTACGGGACTTACTACTTTGAAGATTACGGAGGCTGATAGGGATTTAATTACGCACTGAAGAAAAATTAAAAAACTTGAATTAAATTTACACGCGATAAAAAAATGGAATTACTCTAAATCCCAACTATTGGGTTAGAGAAAAAAACTTCAGCTACTAACTCGACCGCTACACGTACTCCTCAATCGCCAAGACTCGACTGAACACTTCTCTCCCTCTTCAGGCTTGCCGGGTCGGAACGTATCACCCGATACGTCACTGACCGATCAGCTGATTGCCGGTCCAACTGAACAAACAAAGTCCCCGCACCGCGTCTAGTTAATAAGAGCCTACTTCCTACCGCGATTCAGCATAAATGAATTTGCACTATGGTACAAATACATCGCGAAACAATAAAGGTGATTTAAGAGCCAAATATAAGTGAAATTATCAGATATGTGGTGTTTGAACAAAGTGTTGCATAACGATGTTTTCTAAAGGCTTTAGATCAGAAAAGTTATTTTTGATCTATTGACAACATCTGACGCGCTTGCAATCATTACACCTTCATATAAATTTGATATTAAAACAAATGCAGGAAGAAATGTATCGAGGTCGGTTTTTCGTTTACGGTTCAAAGTTTACAATATGTCACATAGTCAGTTGTAATTTCGTTTATTTGGGGAAGACTCTTAACTTAATTGTACAGTTTTAGAAATATAACGATCAGTTTTACCGTATGAATGTTTTTACTTGAAGTGTATAGTATATATTTACAAATCGCTAACGTTTAAGTATAATTTTCGTTTATTCGTACATTTCATAAGCAAATTTAATGAAGGAGAGTCAGTTTCCACATAACCCTAATTCTGCGCGTCCTAATGGGCCTCTGGCTCTCCTTTAGTAAAACTAGTAGTAAAACTCTCCTGTGTCCATCTTTTGGTAAAAATAATTCTAAATATAACTGACCCAGATCATGAAACCTGTGATCTAATCATCAATAACTTTATAAACATATACAGAAATATAAAATTGATTGGAAGAATCTTGTTATGTATTTTTTGAAGTTTTTAATTTAAATATATATATATATATATATATATATATATATATATATATATATATATATATATATATAAGTAGATATGAATATACCGTTTCTAGACCACTTTTGGAGCCAACAGTAAATCAATGGAAAATACTCTTTAAAGGACAATAAACGAATCTGTAAAATCAAAACAATAATGGAAAATACTGTTTAAAGGACAATAAACGAATCTGTAAACCACGAATGAAAAATAACCGAATCTATAGCTGTTTGCTTCTACTTTCTTGAGCTGTCTAGTCAAATCAATCAATGTGGAGTCAAAATCACAGTTTTTAGGGTTAAAAATCAAGGTTTTTTTAAGGTCCCTACACACTAGCATTAGAGTTTTTTTTGAAAAATCCTGAAAATCTACTGAATTATCTCAAATTATTGCCAACTTTAAGCTTAAAAGTTGATAACTTTTCCTTAATAAAAAAGATATTTTTACTAAATAGTGAAACTTGACACACTCAAATTTTTTTAAATATAAATGGAGCGCGATAAAATATCATGTCCGTTCTGCAAAAAAGAAATTTTAAGAAAAAACTATGATCGACATTATGACTCCAAAATACATGCCAAAAATAAAGAAATTTATGAAAAGGAGCTAAATTATTTAAGACAATGGGCTAAAGAAAACCAAATTATCGATCACGAAAAGATGTTTAATATTGAGAGATTAAGGGAATTAAAGAGAAATTTTAAAGTTGAAAAGAAAGACTTAAATCTATTTAATAACGAAAAAATTCATTCAATCGCTGAAAAACTTTCCATTGAAACAAACGATAAAACTAAGTCAGAAATCATCGAGCAAATAGGTGAAACTCTTAACGAAAAACCTAAAAATATCATTGATGTAGAAGTTTTATCCTCAATACACGGTCTTTTCAAGCAATACATTTTAACAAACTTGAACGACAATTTCATTTCAATTTACAAATATCTTTCAATTATGCGGCCAGAAATTAAAAGTTGAATCGAGAAATTTCAAGAAAATGTTAAAAATATGAAAGGATATCTCTCTTTGGAATGTGAATACGAAAGAACTTTAGTAAACGGTGAAACACAAACGTGCCCAATGTACTTTACTATAAAAGCAGATGAAATCTTTGACGTAAACGACTTTATTACTAAGCAATTTAATAAATTAACACATCGAGAACAGACAAATCATCCAAATAGAGGTTCTGGGTGGACATTTAAAAGCTGCATACAACTAGTTTTGAGCCTTAACAAACACGAAATGATGAATGCCGGATCATATATCGATTTACCAAAGAAAATCAAAGATAAGAAAGCTTGTATAAAAATATAAAAAATAAAGATGACTATTGCTTTATTTATTCTATCCGATGCGCTATTGAAAAACCCGAGACTCATGTTGAAAGATCAAAGCAATATGAAAAAATTTGTAAATAACGAGATATTTTCGGGCTTTGAGTATCCAATGTCTTTGAAAGATATACAGTTATTTGAGAAACGAAGTTACAATTCCAAGTACAAATATCCAAAAATGTCTATCAATGTCTACAGTTTTTATTTGATGAAAGTATTAAGGTTGTTCCGTTACAAATTTCTGAAAAATATGATGCAGAATTAAATATTGATCTACTGTATGTAAAACAAGAAGACAAATCTCATTTTGTTTTGATAACCGATTTAAGTAGGTTAGTGAGTTCTCAAACATCCAAACATGGACATAAAAATTTTCTATGTAGAAGATGTTTAAGCCATTTCTACAAATCTGGAGATTTAACAGATAATTTAGAAATTTGCAAGCAACATGAAGTTTGTAAGCCAATTATGCCGTTTTTCAGGTCAAACAACTAAATTTACTAATTATCAAAAGAAGTTTAGCCATCCGTACGTTATTTATATGGATTTTGAGAGCATATTAGAAAAAATTCCGACATGCAAGAACAATCCACAAAGATCGACTACAACCAAGATTCAGAAGCACATTCCTTATGGTTTTACTCTATATTTAGTGTCGAATGTGACCAATCGCATGTATAAACCGATATGTTTATCGAGCCAAAAATGAAGAAGATTTGCCAAATGTTCCTACAAAATTGTTTGAAGAGCTCAATAAATTATCGAAATACATAGCTAAAAAAATATAATTCGAAGAATATGAAACCTATGAAACTAACTGAAGAAGAAGAAATTTTGTATCAAAACTCAAAAGTTTGTCATATCTGTGAAACAGAAGGTTTTGATGGTGAAAAAAGATTAAAAGTAAGAGATCATTGTCATTTAACAGGTAAATTTCGAGGCGCAGCTCATTCATGTTGTAATCTGAATTTGAAATTTCCACAAAATATTCTAGTTTTCTGTCACAATATGTCAAATTACGATACTCATTTGTACATAAAAGAGATGGCTAAACAATATGGAAATGTTGATTTGATCGCAAAACACAGATGAAAAATATATAAATTATCCTGTAAATTCTGGATATGGCTATGAGTTTGACAATGATAAGCCTAGAAAATTTATAAAGTTTTCGTTCGTAGACACATTTAGATTCATGGCATCGTCTATTGAAAAGTTAGCTAAAAACCTCAAGAAAGAAGACTTTAAACATACCAATCGTTTTATACAAGATGGACGAATATTGAACGCAATTCTAGAAAGACAACCAAATGACGAAGAAGAAATCTTTAAAATTCTATCTGGAAAAGGCATATTTCCTTACGAATTTATCGATAGTATTGAAAAACTTGATTACACAGAAGAGCTGAAAATTGAAGATTTATATTCACTTTTGACAGATGAGAGCATATCTGAGAAAGATTTTCAACATTATTTGAGCGTTTGGAACAAATTAAAAGATAAAAATCTTGGAAATTACTCTGATTTGTACAATATCCAAGACGTACTATTGCTCGCTGATATATTTGAAAATTTCAGAAACATTTGTCTAAATTGTTACAAACTTGATCCGGCAAATTATCTAACAGCTCCAAGTCTCGCATGGGATGCTATGTTAAAATTAACGAAAATAGAATTACAATTGATTAGTGATTATATGTATTTAATGATTGAAAAAGGTATTCGTGGAGGCATTTCTCAATGTATTAAGCGATATGTTAAAGCAAATAACAAATATTTGAAAGATTTCGATAAGACAAAACCTGAAAATTATCTGTTGTACTTCGATGCCAATAATCTTTATGTTTATGGTCTTATGCAAAAACTGCCGTTTAGTGATATCAAGTGGATGAATCCTAAAACATATACAAAAGAAGAGTGGCAAGAAACAATTTTGGAACTCACTGGCGACGAAGATTATGGCTATATTCTCGAAGTTGATCTAGGATATCCAACAAATTTACATGAACATCACAAGGATTTGCCTCTTGCTCCCGAACATTATAAAAACAAACTTTGCACAACTTTACTGGATAAAACTGAATACGTTGTTCATTCAAGAAATTTGAAATTTTACCTCGAACAAGGGATGGTGTTGAGACATGTGAATAGGGTTATTGCATTCGATCAGAAGCCTTTTATGAAAAAGTACATTGATTTTAACACAAACATGAGAACCAAAGCTACAAGTGACTTCGAAAAGGACTTTTATAAGCTCATGAACAACTCTGTTTTTGGAAAATCTATGGAAAATGTGCGAAATAGATGTGATATCAAACTAGGAAATGAAGAATTTTCAATGAAACAGGCCAAGAAAACAAACTTCAAATGTTTCAATATCTTTGACGACAACTGTATAGCGAGTCACATGTACAAAACAAAAGGTTAAATTTAACAAACCGATCTATATTGGATTTTCAGTTCTTGACCTAGGCCTACCAAAATTGTTAATGTACGAGTTTTATTACGATAAATTAAAGAAGTTTGACCCAGATTTGAATCTGTGTTACATGGATACAGACAGTTATTTCCTAGAATTGAAACGAGATCCTTTTAAAATTATTAAAGAAAATATAGATGACTTTGATACGAGCGATTATCCAAAAGATCACGAATGTTTCACTACTAAAAATAAGAAGGTAATAGGGAAATTCAAAGATGAGTTAAATAGCGAAGTTTTAGAAGAATTTTGTGGTTTGAGATCGAAAATATACTCATACAAGTATCTAGACAAAAATCCAGTAAGATGCAAAGGAATTAAGAGAAGCGTTGTAAATAAAACAATAAATATCGAAAACTTGAAGAGATGTTTGTTCGAAGATAAAGAAGAATTTAGGGAGATGACAGTAATCAAAAGCTATAAACATGAGTTGTACACCGTTACTATAAACAAGTTAGCACTGAACGCTAAAGATGATAAGAAAATTGTCCTAGAAAATAAGATCGATACAGTACAGTATGGATATAAAGGCGAAATTAAAACAGATATTTTAGAAGAGTTAAACAAAGTTGGAAACTTTGATATATAAATGGAAGATGATTTAATTTACTGCCACAAATGTAAGAAAAAAACGAAAAATATAGATTCTAAAATTGTTCAAACTCAAAAAGGATTGTACAGAATTGCAGCTAAATGTTCAAAATGTAAGACAAATAAGAGTAAATTTATAAAAAATCCTTATGAAAAACAAGTAAAGAAAGGAATCTAAGAATAAGGAAGAAATAGAGATTGAAGCTAGAGAAATTCATGCACCAGCACGAAAAAAGTTTTAAAAAGAGAAAAATAACTTTAGGAATTGACGATTTATGGGTAGCAGATTTAGTTATAATGTCTAACTATTCAGATCAAAATGATGGATTTAAGTATATGTTAAATTTTATTGATACTTTCTCAAAATATGCTTGGTCAAGAGCTATCAAAAGAAAAAACGGCAAGGATGTTTCAAAAGCTTTCGAAGATATAGTAAAAGATGCCATAAGGATCAATCACAAACCTCCAAACCTACTTCATACAGATAAGGGTTTAGAGTTTAAAAATAAAGAATTTAACGAAGTTTTGAGAAAATACAACATTAAGATTTATCATACTGAAAACGAAGAGAAATCAAGTATTGTAGAGAGATATAACAGAACTCAAAATGAAAGAATGAAAGTAATTTTTGAGATTAATAAAAACTTTATATGGATCGATATTCTTCAAAAAATCGTAAACAATTATAAACGATACAGTTCACAGCACGATCAAAATGAAGCCCAAAGACGTAGATAAGGATGCAGAAAAGGAGTTATTAGAGACCGTTTTCAAATATGTTCCACCAGAAATTCACAACACGAAAACTAAAATTAAAGTCAATGATCATGTAAGAATTGTTAGTAAAAAACAAACATTTTCAAACATATATAAGAACAATTGGTCAAGAGAAATCCTTGTGATTTATCAAATTAATAAACACAGATCCTGTAACTTATAGTATAAAAGATTTAAATAATGAAGAAATAACCGGAAAGTTTTATGAATATGAATTGTGAAAGCCAAAGCTATAATTTTTTTCTATATAAATGGAGTCTCAAAAGAAATGTACACAGTGTCAAGAATTTAAAGATTTTGAAGCTTTTTATAAAAATAAGAATAAAAAAGAAGGATTAGGGTCTATGTGTAAGGATTGTCGTAGTAAATATGAGAGAGACTTATACGAAAAAATTTGCTCAAAATTAACGGGCAAATTTCCAATCATAAAAACTTTTCTTTTTTCTATCCCAATACAAACCAAATTTATCATCCTTTGCTCTAGGAAGGAATTTTTTACCAATTTCACCAATTATTATATCCGTTGTTCCAGGACTTATTGGTTCAACTATGGTAGAGTCTTCAATGATTCGAGGTCTAAATGGTGTAGAAGGTGGTAATTTTGGCAATTCAAATTCTTCTACTTCAGATTCTGGAATCGAAATATCAGCAAATTGTCGTACAACTGGAACCAAATTCATCAAATTTTGATTATCACTTTAAAACATTTTCAATTTTACCTTCAACATTTCTAATTGCAGAAGTTTACAGGTTGATTAGTTTTTTGAATAAATTCTTGTTCTTTTTCATTCAATTCGAATCTGTTCTTTAAATTCTTTGATTAATTTCTTTTCGATTTGATCAAGTTTTTTCGCTTCTTCAGAAGTTACGTTCGCCATTTAATTAGAAAAAATTTTGAAACGTGGAACGTAAAAAACGTGAACGTAAAAACGTGAACGTGGAAACGTGAAAACATACGAGATTATTACATGTTTTATATTAGAAAAATTATTCAAATATTTACCGTTTTTTAGGCTTCAAAGTTAGATTAATAGTTAAAAATCCATAGAATTCTTTCCAAATTTTCATCACATAATTCATTAAAGTGGTTAAAACTCATATCAGATCCCACATAATTGTTGTAAATCTTTCTCGAATAGTGATCGTCTTGCTTAAAAACACACAACATATTCAAATTATTTCTAATAACTTGTTTATCAATCTTTGAAAAGCATTGGGAAAGATAGATACAAGATATGTTTTTGTGGCGAGACATTACGAAATATTCCTTAATAACGTCCTGATTTACCAAAATACAATCATCAAAAACGATTAACGAATTGGGTTTACATTCGCTTAACGGAACTATGTCCTCAGAAGCATTATAAAAATGTGGATATTTCTTTGCTTAAGTTCTTCTCAATATTTTTGAATCTTTTTGCTTTAAAAATTTCTCCATTTAAATAGCGAAAATGAAGCTGTTCAAGTTGACTTCAGAAAGCTCTAAATTAGTTTTAAACTTGGAACATCCTATTTCATTTAGAGGAAGATCAAATTATTTTATCGGTTTAAGCGGTTTTTATTCTGACAATTTTGTAATAAATATTAGTGAAAGTTATCCTTATTTGTATAGGATTTAGTGAGAAGAACATAACAAAATATTATGGTTTAAACAAAGGATATTATACCTTCGATCAAAAAAAAAATTCCCTTAAAAATTATCTGAAAACATTCAAACAATCAGATAAATCTTTAAACTTTGACGAAAACAAGTTTGAAATGCAAAAAAATTATCTCTCCTCCAATAAAATTCAAATAAAATTCCAGTAAGAATAATGTTTTCAGCAATTATCGTAGATTTTTTAGGGTTTGTTCAAGAAACTATTGAGCCAAATCAGGTATATTTAGGAAATAAAACGCCAAAATTTAGACCGTTCGATGTAATTGAAGTGCACTGCAATCTCGTTGAACCTAGTTTTGAAAATCCATACCGAACATTTACACAAAGAATCTGAAATTTTGTACACATTTTTCCCAAATGTTGCTTATGGATCAAAAATCAGTGAAAAAACCGAATAGAAATCGATTATATTCCAATTAGAAAAAATTATGAAAAGAATTCTAAAAATCGTTCTAACTATACAAGACTCTGAGATAAAATTTATTAAATAATGGAGAGTAAAACAACAATATATTTAAGATTGTCGAAAGAATGATGAAGCAAACGGACATGAATAAAGGGGAGCTATTGAATAGCTTACCTTCAAACTTTAAAAAAAAAACACTATTTTTCATTAATGAATCTGGACTTTACACTCAAAATAAAAATTACTAGTTAAATTTCTTTTCTATCTAAATGGAGTCAGTTGTAGACCTAATCAATAATCAACTTATATTCAATAATAAAGACCATTGTAACGATTGTAGACGAAAAACAATGTAATCTGGGTTTAAGGCTAAAGCTGTTTGTGAAATATTAGGTTATAAAAAAAAAATTAAAAAACGCAATTAAAAATTAAATGTTGAAGATGATGACAAAAATTAATATTTTTACTTAAAAACAAGGGACTATTCGAATGGCCCCTTAACAATCTTCATCCTGACACTGTTTTTATCAATGAATCTGGACTTTATTCTTTAATTTTGAGATCACATAAAAAAGAGGCAAAAATCTTCAAAAATTGGGTTACAAAAGAAGTTTTGCCAAGTATTCGTAAATTTGGTGAGTATGAGTACAAACTTGGAAACAAGATTAAATATTTAGAGGACGAAGTTAAACACTTGCAAATTAAAGATGAAATAATCGCAAAACAAAAGTGTAAAAATTGACTTAATGAAACCAGACACTTGTTTGTAAAGATTTTGATAAGAAAAAACACCATGTTTTTTGTATTAATTAAGAAGAATCACATGTGGGAATATCCTTATTACGTTATCAGAGCTCAAAAGGAGAGAAATACCGAAAAGATTGAAAGAACTTGAAATTGATTACCCAGACATAGAAATTTTATTAAGACATGGAGATCCAAATAGTATAAATCTCTACAACCAAATGAAAGAATCTTTGAATATTTCATACAACGGAAATAATTTTACTACAAATATGGCAGAGAATCTTTGACTGAATTTATAGAATATCTAAATTACACGATGAAAATTTTTCTAAATTTTACTAAAGACTCTCGATTTATTATATTTTGTTTGTAAATGTTTTAGCATAACTTAGGTAACCATTGTAGAATTTTTTTTTCATATTCACAAGGGCCAGGTTAAGTGTTAGAGAGGGCTTCTTAGCCCTAACTTCGCCTGGTAAAATAAGACATTCTTTACTTTTTCTTTACTTTACAAGGCGTTTCGTTTTTATAACTTTCGTTGAAAATTTTTTTAGCACAATCTTTGCAAAAAGCATCTTTTCTATCTTTACTATACTGCCAGTTATTAAATTCAGAAATTATTTTTAATTTCTTTACAAAAGTAACACTTTTTCTCTCTTCTAAAAGTTAATTTGTCCATTTTATCATATAATTCATCATGATCCTTACAATAACAGTACAATCTGTCTTTTCTATTCTCTTCCTTATAAAATTCTTGACACTTTGTACATTTCTTTTGAGACTCCATTTAGATAGAAAAAAATTATTACACGATGAAAACGTTTCTAAATTTTATTAAACTCTCGAATTATGATATTTTGTCTGTAAATGTTTTTGAAGATGAGGTAACCATTGAATGATTCGTCCATCGCAAAAGAGTCGGTTTCTTTTGACTTTTTTTGAATATTTCTTTTAGCACAATCCTTACAAAAAGCTTGTTTTTTATCTTTACTATAATGCCAGTTGTGATATTCTGAAATATTCTTAATTTCTTTACAAACGCAACATTTTTTCTCTTCTAACGTTAATTTTTCTATTTTTTCGTATAAGCCTCTCTCATATTTTACTACGACAATCCTTACACATAGACCCTAATCCTTCTTTTTTATTCTTATTTTTATAAAAAGCTTCAAAATCTTTAAATTCTTGACACTGTGTACATTTTCTTTTGAGGACTCCATTTATATAGAAAAAATTATAGCTTTGACTTTCTCAATTCATATTCATAAAACTTGTCCGGTTATTTCTTCATTATTTAAATCTTTTTATACTATAAGTTACAGGATCTGTGTTATTAATTTGATAAATCACAAAGATTTCTCTTGACCAATTGTTTGAAAATGTTTGTTTTTTACTAACAATTCTTTACATGATCATTGACTTTAAATTTAGTTTTCGTGTGAATTTCTGGTGGAACATACTTGAAAACGGTCTCTAATAACTCCTTTTCTGCATCCTTATCTACGTCTTTGGGCTTCATTTTGATCGTGCTGTGAACTGTATCGTTATAATTGTTTACGATTTTTGAAGAATATCGATCCATATAAAGTTTTTATTAATCTCAAAAATTACTTTCATTCTTTCATTTTGAGTTCTGTTATATTCTCTCTACAATACTTGATTTCTCTTCGTTTTCAGTATGATAAATCTTAATGTTGTATTTTCTCAAAACATCGTTAAATTCAAAAACTTTCTCAACCGGTAAAGTTGTGCAAAGTTTGTTTTTTATAATGTTCGGGAGCAAGAGGCAAATCCTTGTGATGTTCATGTAAATTTGTTGGATATCCTAGATCAACTTCGGAGAATATAGCCATAATCTTCGTCGCCAGTGAGTTCCAAAATTGTTTCTTGCCACTCTTCTTTTGTATATGTTTTAGGATTCATCCACTAGATATCACTAAACGGCAGTTTTGCATAAGACCATAAACATAAAGATTATTGGCATCGGACGTACAACAGATAATTTTCAGGTTTTGTCCTTATCAAAATCTTTCAAATATTTGTTATTTGCTTTAACATATCGCTTAATACATTGAGAAATGCCTCCACCACGAATACCTTTTTCAATCATTAAATACATATAATCACTAATCAATTGTAATTCTATTTTCAGTATAATTTTTACGCTCAAATAATGTTGAAAATCTTTCTCAGATATGCTCTCATCTGTCAAAAGTGAATATAAATCGTTCAATTTTCAGCTCTTCTGTGTAATCAAGTTTTTCAATACTATCGATAAATTCGTAAGGAAATATGCCTTTTCCAGATAGAATTTTTAAAGATTTCTTCTTCGTCATTTGGTTGTCTTTCTAGAATTGCGTTCAATATTCGTCCATCTTGTATAAAACGATTGGTATGTTTAAAGTCTTCTTTCTTGAGGTTTTTTAGCTAACTTTTCAATAGACGATGCCATGAATCTAAATGTGTCTACGAAACGAAAACTTTATAAATTTTCCTAGGCTTATCATTGTCAAACTCATAGCCATATCCAGAATTTACAGGATAATTTATATATTTTTCATCTGTGTTTGCGATCAAATCAACATTTCCATATTGTTTTAGCCATCTCTTTTATGTACAACATGAGTATCGTAATTTGACATATTGTGACAGAAAACTAGAATATTTTGTGGAAATTTCAAATTCAGATTACAACATGAATGAGCTGCGCCTCGAAATTTACCTGTTAAATGACAATGATCTCTTACTTTTAATCTTTTTCACCATCAAAACCTTCTGTTTCACAGATATGACAAACTTTTGAGTTTTGATACAAAATTTCTTCTTCTTCAGTTAGTTTCATAGGTTTCATATTCTTCGAATTATATTTTTTCGCTATGTATTTCGATAATTTATTGAGCTCTTCAAACAATTTTGTAGGAACATTTGGCAAATCTTCTTCATTTTTGGCTCGATAACATATCGGGTTTATACATGCGATTGGTCACATTTCGACACTAAATATAGAGTAAAACCATAAGGAATGTGCTTCTGAATCTTGGTT
>NW_025779343.1:0-33311 GCF_021130785.1 Homalodisca vitripennis
TAAAGCATTAACGTCATCTGTGTTAACGTAACACGTATTTTTTTGTTATTTTATAATGATTATTTCTATGATATGCATGTTAGTTATTATTTCAGTACACTTACACGATATAATACGCTTACACTTTTATGATACATTTCATTTCATTTCTTTAACATGGAAGTCTTCAACATTGTTGACATTTTAAGATAATATATAACGTGGGCGTGCGTAAGTAATGACTAATGATTACGAGCGCCTTTGTTCACGATCCTTTTTATAAACAGGTACACCATGGGCATATTCTTTTTAAATAACATTCTAAACACTCCTGAGATACGTATAGCCGCTAACAGATATTCCAGTCTCCTAAATCATGTAGGTAATAGTTCAAAGGTCGGTGTGTGCATCCCTAACGTCGGAGAGTGAAATAGTTTTTATAAGTATCAGTAAAATAACTAGAATTTCTCTCTAATATTCCATAAAACTGTATTGAATAGCTTCAAATATTTTAGTAAACAATCTCTATTTCAGTTATATTAACCATCAGATTGTAATAAGATAAAGATTAATAGGAGATTTTGGTAATACCAATGGAATAATAGTAGGCCTAATATTAGACGTCAGTAGAACGGGCGCCACTTTAGCGCTAACATGGGCTCTTATGGAGTTATTCTGGACCAATGAGAAAGCAGCAATGGCGGCTAGGCCACGCCCCCTGCCCCCCTCCCCTCCCCCCCTCCAACACCCCCCGCCCCCTCCTAGACCCCCTGCGACGACCCCCCAGCCAATGGGGAGAGCAGCAAGCCCCCCACCTTACGAGAGCGATGGCGGACGAGCGATGGCGGACGGTGTCATGGCGGATGAACAAAAATTTGTGTCTCCGGCGGCCGGTATCCGAACCGGGCCCCTACGAATGCGAGACTGTCGCGCTGACCATGGACCACGGAGACGAGTTGTGCGTGGCGGCGCGATATGGCTGTACGTGCGGCGCGGGGCCCCGGCGTTAAACGACTCCAATAATAACTACACAGATGTGCATTCCAACGGCTCTTCTCCCTCTCTCGGTGACGGATGCAGGTGCACATTCCAACGACTCCAGTAATAACTACACAGATGTGCATTCCACAGTAACCAACATGAAACATTAAATCATATTGCGTCAGCCTGGGAGCTACGTGAGCCAAGTGCAGATCATTAGTCTTCAGTCCATACCGGTGAGTCAGCTATTTATAGGTGCTCAGGTTACCGAACATTACCGGAGCGCTATATAAATAGAGCGGCCGACCGATGGCCAGTCATTAACCGTGCTGCTGTTCACTGTGGTAAGCCTGCTTCTTACTTGTTCACTTAACACTATTCTGTCATTGTCATTGTGTATAGCTACATTGTACCATCTCAACGATAGCCGTTCATTTAAACAAATTTAAAATAACATTGTCATATTTGTTTAACATAAACCTCAACTACATTTCTCATAAGCCATATATCATGTCGGTAAATATGCTAGAGCCTGTATATTTAAGTAAACACCAGTGAAACGTATGTCAAAAAGTTTAGACTTTACGGTATGAGAACAACGTTTAAATTCAACAGTCCTCCTGAAGGAATATCTGAACTGGATTGGATTAAGCGGGGGGTTCGGAGAAGTTGTAGAGCAAATGAAAGCTAAAAGCTTCAGATACAGATTACCTAGGTTTCACTTTTGAACAGTTTAAATTTCAAGAATAAAGATCCGGGATACGTAGCCTTTAGACCAGCTGATGAAGTTAACCTTGACGTGTTATGGAAAATATTTGGAGGTATTGTACAGAGTAACGCTGAATCTGTCACTTCTAGTGATACGTTTCAAGTGTCTTGTACGGTTGTCAATCTGCCCGTAGGTAGAGGTAGAAATAGGCCCGGTAAATACAATAGCTTCAGCGAAGAGTACAAAGGACGAAAAGGTATCGTAGTCATTAAGAATAGCGATAATCTGTGTCTGCCCCGAGCTATAGTGGTAGCAAAAGCCTATGCCAAAAAAGATCCTCAACTTAAAGCTATACGAGAAGACAAGGCTAAGAGACAAACATTTAGAGCACAGAAACTAATGGCAAAGGCAAGAGTTAATATTTCAGAAGAGGGGCTGGTATAGCTGAACTTGAAAAGTTTCAAGACCACTTGAAGAAATATAACATAACAGTATTCAGCTATAATGTAAAAGGGCGGACGTATACTTCAGCGGTAACAATACGGAAGCCTCTTATAAAATAAACTTGTTGTTTCACAAAGGTCACTTCAACGTGATAATTAATTTGACAGCAGCTTTCGCTTGCCATTTCTATTGTGAAGCTTGTCATGTGCCGTATGACCACAGAGGTGATCACCGATGTTCTAATGTCTGCTCTGCTTGTAGCACAATCTCACCTCCCTGCAAGCTCGAGCATTCAGGAATAACCTGCCCTGAGTGTAATCGTCACTTTAAAAACCAGCGCTGCTTTGCTGCCCACCAAGGTGATCTCTGCAAAAACGTACAGAAGTGTCTCGACTGTGAGAAAAACATATACAAGAAACATAGAAAAAACAACATGAATGCGGTGAAGTATATTGTAGCACTTGCGCAGAATTTAAACCCGCTAATCATCAATGTTACATGCGCCAAAACAAAGTACCCATTAAGAATGATAACTTTCTGTACATATTCTTTGACCTGGAGACTCGTCAGGACGAATGTTTAGAGAACGAGCCTGACGTCAGGTTCACAAAGCTAACTTGTGCGTCTCAGAACAGTTCTGTAGCCAATGTATAAATAATAACGAGTTTTGTGAAAACTGCCTCCAACGCAGAAAAATCTTTCAGGAAGACCCAATATCCAGTTTTTATGAACTATGTAATGGAAATTCGCAAACCATACAAAGACGTGTGCGTCATAGCTCATAACGGACAAGGATTCGACTTCCAATTCATTTGAGATATATTCTGGAAGAGACCAAATTCACACCGGAAGTCATTACTCGTGGGACAAAAGTAATTTTGCTGGAGTTTGACAACGTACGTTTCATTGACTCTCTCAACTACTTTCCATGTCACTGTCCGCTTTCCTAAAGCCTTTGATCTTGTCCGAAATGAAGAAAGGCTACTTCCCTCATCTGTTCAACACGATCGCAAACCAAAACTACGTGGGACCGATACCAGCAAAAGTATTCTATTGCCCAGAGTCAATGTTTGAAAAGAAACTACAAAGACTTCGAGAAATGGCACAATGAACAGTATGCAATAACTATGTGTTTGACTTTCAGAAGGAATTGATAGAATATTGCATCTCTGACGTTGACATACTGGCAAAGGCGTGTATTAAATTTAGATCCCATTTTTAGCCGAATGCAATGTCGACCCTTTTGTGGAAGCTGTCACCATAGCTAGCGCATGTAACCTAGCGTTTAGACGTAATTTCTTAAAGCCTGAAACAATCGGAATATTGCCAAAGAAAGGATACAGATTAGTGGACAATCATTCTGGCATTTCTTTACAATGGTTGACGTGGGAAGAAGAGCGGCGAGGTGTTAGAATACAGCACGCAGGAAGAGAGCGAGAGGTCAACATTGAGGGAATGAAGGTGGATGGATTTGATGGAGACAGAATATATGAATTTCAAGGTTGTTACTATCACGGATGTCCAAAGTGTTTCCTACAAAAGAGGTGAACCGTTGAAAGAAGATCCTTCTGATACCCTCGAACTCAGATACGAGAGGACAAGAGCCAAAATCGAGAAGCTGTCAAGTACACCTTATGAGGTGGTAGAGATGTGGCAGTGTGACTTTAATAAACTAAAATCAGAAAAGGAGCTAACATATTTGGAAAACCATCCCGTGTTGAACACCTTACCGCTCAATCCACGAGACGCATTTTTGGAGGAAGAACCGGAAATGCCATGACGTATTACAAGTGTACGGAAGATGAGACAATACAGTATGTGGACGTATGCTCCCTATATCCCTACGTTTGTAAACATGGTAAATATCCGATATCCCATCCTACCATTACATTGGTGACAAAGAGTGCAGAGAGAGGGGAATGCAGGTTGAGGGCTTGCTAAAGTGCAAAAATGCTACCTCCAAAAGATCTTTATCATCCAGTGCTTCAGCTAGAATGAATGACAAATTAATGTTTGTACTGTGCAATGTCTGTGGCGAAGAGCTCAACAACGATGACTGTCAACACAGTGACGAGGAAAGGGCGTTGATTGGCACATGGACGATGGATGAAGTACGGAAGGCAGTTGAAAAAGGCTATAGAGTTGTTTGAAATGTACGAGCTGTGGGAGTACAACGTAGCCACTTTCGAAAACGGGCGGATTGTTTACAGACTTTATCGACAAAATTTCTAAAGATAAAACAAGAGGCGTCCGGCTATCCATCAGTGTGTCGGTCAGACGAGGAAAAGGAAAAATATGTGCAGGATTATTACGACCACGAGGGAGTAAAGCTCGATCCGTCAAAGATAGAGAAAAACGAAGGCCTCCGCTCTCTAGCAAAGTTAATGCTTAACTCGTTCTGGGGTAAGTTTGGGCAGAGAGAAAACAGACAAAAACGACTCATCACCAGAGACCCTGAGGAACTGTTTAAGCTGTGTATGGATTCTAGCGTTGCCGTAAACAGAATACAGGAAATCAACGATGACGTTGTCCTGGTAAGCTGGCAACATTTAGAAGAAGTGGGCGAGTCATTAGCCACTGTAAACGTTGTCTAGCTGCCTACACTACATATCAAGCCCGTTTAAAGCTTTATGATCATCTGGAGGCACTGGGTAAACAAGTATTGTACTACGATACAGACAGTGTTGTGTACGTATACAAAAATGGCTTGTAACAGAGTAAATACCGGCGACTACCTAGGGCAGATGACAGACGAGCTGGCTAAAGACTACGGTCCCGGATCTCATATTGTAGAATTTGTTTCCGGTGGTCCAAAGACGTATGCTTATCGCGTTTTTTCCACAAACAAAAACGATTTTGTATCTGTCTGCAAAATCAAGGGTCTCACTCTTAACCTAAAAACTTCAAAAAATCTAAATTTTGAAAAACTTTAAAGAAATGGTTCTTAGTGAATACCTGGGTTAACACTCGATATTGAAGAAAACAGAATTAGGAGAACAAAGTCCAGGCAAATAGTTACTGTCAAAGAGACAAAGGTTTTCAAAATTACAGGTCCAAAACGCAGACGCGAAGGTGAGTATGGAACCCTGCCTTATGGTTATTGTAAAATGTCAAAAACAGTTAGATGGTACCTTATGCTGACAATACAGAATTATGTTAACAAGTAATGAGTCTATTGTCACAGTCGAATTGAGTTTGGAGCGAAAATGAGAAAAATAATGAATAAATTTACCTCTGTACTGTATTCCCTTTAGTCGTACTCCATCCACCATCACCACGACACCGGAAATATTCTGGTTCTTCATCTTCCTCACCGGAATATCCTGTTTTGGACATTCCGCAAAAAACTACTAATCACTAGCACTGGAGACCACGGATGACGCAGAGGATGATCGTGATAGTGTATTATTAAAAACGTATCAACGGAGAAACGAGTATAGGTGATACGCACCAAGAATAATTGGTAGCACTCTGCACGGAGCCGAACTCAGTACTGAGAGGCGGGATACGTGGCAGACGGGCCTCTACTAGCACATGTGGTCAACACATGTTGTGACGCACTTCCTGCGCTGTTGTATTCGCGGTTCCAGAGCCGGGGTGACGAGGAGGTTGGTCTAAACACCGTAGAAACAAACTTTTCCTTCGGTCGTTACGAGGTGTGACACCATGTAAGGTGCGAGGACTCACGCATGTAGATGGGTGAAACCTTCACTGGACGGGCACCTCTAGCGTCCACCACCCTGTTAAAGCGCTCGGAAACCCGTGTTTTACGTCAGCAGGTGTATAATGATATGAAGTATGCAATGAAGGCTAATTTCAGCCACTAATCCGATTTATTGCCTCTGCAGACTCTAGATTATATAAACTCTTTCCACAATCCTACTACCACTACTAAAGGGAATATAGTATCATACTCTCGGTCTTTATCGCTGCTCGAGAGAATACCCTTGTTCAACGGACAAGGAAGGGAGGTGGGAACTCGTTGTCCCATCACAGCATACAGCGTTGGTTGGGGCTGTATGGGTATTCCCGGTCGGCGTGTTGACAGTCGATCAGAGTGTTGACAACCATCGGTAATGCCAGGGGGATAACGGAGGCATTGAACTAGCGTCTTTTGGAGCATGCCACGGTCTACAGCGGTGGAGGGGCTGTTAGAATTTAGGGGGTTAAATATAAAAGATTACTTAGATATTCATCATTTGCGTAATGGACAAGCGTCAAGCAATAGCTAACGAGCTACACAGACCGGCTCGTCGCAATTTCAAGAGGCGTGGCGTCACCTTGAAAGGTAAAGACGATTCGTACCAAGCGGATCTTGTAGAGATGCTACCCGTACGTGGTGAAAACAAAGGTATGAAATACATACTTACGATGATAAATTGCTTAACAAAGTTTGCTTTTGCTGTACCGCTAAAGAGTAAAACCGGATTAGAGGTAGCGAGAGCGTTAGAACCAATTTTGAAGAAGCATAAGATGAAGAACTTTCAGACCGATCAGGGTTAAAGAATGGTTCAACATTCATGTTAACAAACTGATGACGGCGTACGAAATAAATCACTATAACACTTACTCAGAGCTTAAAGCAAGTATAGTAGAACGGCTCAATCGGACGCTAAAAGAAAAAATGTGGAAAACTGTTTACTGCTAGAGGTAATTACGAGTGGCTCTCCATGTTACCGAGAATAGTTAAGGAGTACAAACGCGTCCGTTCACAGGAGCATCGGTATGAAACCGAAGGATGTGAGGGAAAAACACGTAAAGCTTTATTCTGACGCGCTATCGAAAAATCGCGAAGAAAATAAAGGGAAAAAAACAGATCGAGTCAAAGTTCAACGTGAACGATAAAGTAAGAATTAGCAAGTACAAGCGTGTTTTTAAAAAAAGGTTACATTCCGAACTGGACGAATGAAATATTCACAGTGTTCGCCGTGAAACCGAGCAATCCAAAGACATACATTCTGATGGACTCTAGCGGGACTGTGTTAAAAGGTGGTTTTTACAAAGAGGAACTAGCCAAAGCAAAAACTGGTGACGTTTATCTAATTGAAAAAGTATTAAAAAGAAAAAAAGATAAAGTACTTGTTAGATGGACAGGTTTCGATAAAACAAGTGATACGTGGATAGACAAGAAGCATATTATCTGAGGACTTATGTTCCGTCCAAGGAGAGAGAGAGAGAGAGAGCGACTGCTGGTGCAAGCTATATTTTAAACATAGATATTTACGATGCGCAGTCAGTAACAGCTGGAATGCGTGTCGTGAAGCAGTCTCTGGAGCTACCCGTGTCTAATTTTGACCGGTATGTGGGTGGAGGGGGAGATTTGGAAAAAAGCAAGCACGGTCTTCTCCTACCAAAACTCTATACGCTGTATTATTGCAGGGCCTTCTAATTGCGGTAAAACCAACGTGCTGTTCAACCTCTTGTTTGATCCAAACGGCCTTGTTTACGAGAACGTGTACGTTTTTTCTAAATCACTTTATCAACCCAAATACCAATTTCTTGCAAAGGTATTGCCTAAAGAGATTGGTTACTTTCCTTCAGATGACAATAACACCGTTATAAGTCCTAGCGAAGCCAAACCGCATTCCATTATGGTTTTCGACGACATAGCGTGTGAAAAGCATGACAACATCCGCGCTTATTTCACTATGGGCCGTCACAACAATATCGATGTTTTCTATCTTGGCCAAACGTACAGCAGGATCCCAAACAACTGATACGAGACAATGCAAATTTTTTAATACCTTTAAACAGGATGACATGAATCTTAAACACGTGTACGCTGATCACTCAATACAGACATGCCGTATGACTCTTTGAAAAAACTATGCACTCTAGGTGGAATGACAAGCATGGATTTCTTGTCATAGACAAGGATCGCGACCTTTATAAGGGCAGATACCGCGTTGGGGTTGACACTTTCCTTGAGTCACTATGAGTACGCGGATTATTACTACAACGACGTTAGAAGGTATGCAGATGCGGTTGCGGTGGTATCAAGAGACTTACAAAGGTAAGCTCTAATCTTTGCACGTGGTATTACGCAGATAAGAAAAGGTTTTGCGGTAACTATTGCAGTAGACGTGGTGCACACGGTCATGCGTATAATAGACTTGCTGGCGTCATAGAAGACCAGGTTGCTACAGGCAGGAGCTTACCGCCAATAGTGCTGTTGATGATTTCATCTAGCCAGCGTATATACAACAGAGATAGGTGGATAGCGTTTATAGCCGAGTGTCAGGAGAAGAATGTACTATTGAATTGGTAATTTACCATGAGGACATGCTAAACGGTACGGTGCGTGAACCCATGAACCTACTGTCTCGGTTTAGACCGTTCCCCGACCTCTTTGGCAAGCCGATATTGAAACTCAGTAACAGTCACGGTAGTTTGAACTTTACTCAGATATACTTAAGGATGTTGAAGTATGCTTGTGATATACCTTATGCCACTAAGTGTATAGTGTTGACTGAGCGCAGTATACCAGTTAATCCCCGTTACACTCTATAGACGTGCACTGCGGTCGCGGTGTTACTTAAACATAAGTTACAATGTAAGTTACGGCCCAATGCCTAGTAGTGTAATGGGAAGGCGGGGTAAACCGTTTTGCTGCAGTGAACAACATATGTCAAGGATGTACACAGCAGATTTCTTGAAAATTGCATTACCCACAGTACCACTGCAGTGCGAAAAATTCGGCATCTCTTTGGTAACGAAAACCGGTGAGTATAAATAACGCAACCAAACCTGTTTAGAAGCTGGCATGAATTTACCGGCGCAAACTCGGATGAGTTTCTTCTTCTAAACTCATATCTGTTGCACAACACTAACGTTTGATCGACCTATTCAACGTTTGAAGGAATATATGGACAGAACAGTGTCAAACGATCAGTATACGGTCGCTGAGATCCCTCAGTGGCGGCACGGTATTAAAAGAACATTTATTTTTAGAGATATGACGCTACGAGAAACGCATACCTAGATTCAATCTGAGACAGACAGATATTACTACGGCCTACCATTGACCTCTGGTGTTTCACTTAAAGAAGTGATTCGTTACATTAGAAAACACAAAAGGGGGGCATTGTTTTTTAGACAAGTAGAACTGCATTGAAGAGGGTAAGGTTTGACGATAGAGTGGAGGTAAGGCTAGTTTCGCGGTATGACGAGTGCAGATTATTCGATACTTCATCATTTTCGAACAGATGAGAAATCCTATATAAATAAACAGATAGCGGGCTGTGGGTTCAGTGTCAATCATGACGCCGAAAACAAGAAGCAGCTTATGACGGAGATATCAAAATTAAAGAAAGCTATAAAACAAAAGTATAATCGGTTTAAGCGGGGTGAATTGGAGTCCGATGAGAGTTTGAAAAGCAATACCAGCCGTTGATCAAGGAATTGCTGACACCAAGGAGACACGCACTTTACACACCGATGTCAAGAAGGAAATCAAGAAAGAGGAGATGATGCAGATGATGACGATATGGAAAACTCAGAGTTTCTACCAAATGTATTTCTTCGCCTAATCTTTCCCATTTAAAAACCATCGTCTCCACTAGACTTGATTCTGGAGCAGAGAAGTGTTTGAGACAGAGACCAAGGTGATGGTGGAAACAGCGAAATTACAAAAATGCTTTCAACACCTACGGGTCTACAGACGGCGTCCCATATATCGCCGACAGCTTTGTCATCCGTTGTACCAGAAAGTACATGCAAGAGCTTATGAAGGATTTGGGTGGGCGTTCATCTAAAATTGACCATCTTTACGGTCCTCGTTACGAAAAAATACTTTAATGGTTGGCAATAAAGAATTGCAGTTTGATGAGGACGGTAGTATTCGAATAGATGATGTGGCGTATAAGCACAAGAGGGTCTGTACGAGTTGATTTTCAAGCGAATACCAGATGATGAAATACAATGACGAAGACAAAATCGCTTACAAAGATATACTGAAGAAAACTAGCGCTCATAAAAGAACTATAACCCAAATGGAGTTATCAATCGCAACACGTCGCTCAAGTATAAGTATGTAATTTCAGACTTATTTCCAAAAGTATTTAAGGGTTCTGGAGTAAACAGGAAGTCATAGTGTGACAAAATCACTATCAGATCCCGATAGGGTTTACTGGAACGATCCAAAGGGGTTGTGCGACCGTCTTAGGCTGTTGGTGGCATCCGCTGAAGCTGGAAACACGAACCACAAACGAGATTATAAAAAATCATTGAAAAATTTGAAAGAATAAAAGACTATATCAGGTGATGGGTAACGCGAGATTCAAGATCATTGATGAGAGACCGTCAAATAAGTTTGGTCAGAGGCCACAATCTCTGAAGAAGCAAGACATCCAGAGGATTTTATGAATACTGTAAACAAAAAGCTAAAGAAAGTGTAAGAAGATTACTCTCCAAATTGAAAATCCTTCAGAATCAAGCGCTTATTCGCAGGATCCAAGATAAAAAAGCTTAAAAAATACAAATGAGAAGCTAAAAGACGTCTAGCAGTTCAACTATTTCACTGGGATCAACAAGATCACATTTACGTACCTCCAGCTCGCTTCCACACCGCCTTAGATGCTGATGTGGAAAACACATATATTGACTGGGAAAAAATTTTTAAAAAAAGAGCAATGTACAGGAGGAGTTTTTCATCACTGTAAAATGAGGTGGACAGTTTGGACGACGCTTCAAGCGTACAAAGCTAAACAAAGGGTCCGAAAGGCGGGGGATTCAATGTGACTGCCGAAGGTGACTATGACGTGCAGAGAAAACGTCTGAGAAAATCTAGGGAACCCGGAAGATGAATAGACGTTTTAATCTACGGGACGTTGATCAGAAGTTTGGAGTCTGCAGACGAATGATTACTTTAACCGAAAAGGGTTAAAACAGCTTGGAAAGATTCGCAAGATAAATTCTCATGAAGTTTTAGCGGGTTCAATTGTTCCATTGGATCAATAGAGTACACAGTACCGTAGCTTTTGGAGGTTTCAAGCACATTTTAAACGTTGTTTGCAAACATACATATACCCGACTGGGATAAGATATTTATAAAGAGTAAAGTTCGGACTCGCCATCACTTGCACAATGAGTGTTGACAAGTTTGGCGGCGATCCAGGCAGTTTGGAAAAGGCGGGTTAAGGGGACCGAAAGGAGATGGATTCAAGCGGGACGGCCGAAGGTGACTACGACATTAACGGGAAACGTCTAAGACATGTAAAAAGTCAGAAGATGATCTCGACCCCGTAAATTACAAACGCTTGACCAGTAATCGGTGATAATCGGAAGGGTGGAATGTGGAGAGGAAACAAAGATTGTTCAATATAAGTAAAGCTACAAGAAACCCTACGATGTTACCTCTCACTCAACTTGGCCGAACACATACCGTCAAAAGATTTAAAGGTAATCTTACAAGTTCCAGCGCTTTAGATTACATCCCCAAAAAAGGGGAGAAACAAAAACGATGACGCGTTAACACTCGGGTTTCTTCAAAAATACACTATCAAAAAAAGGCAGGATGGTTGGGAGCTTGGAAACAAAAAGGGCTAAAGCTAGTGGCCGATTTCCTGTCGAGCTTCGAGAGCTGTTTACGCTCAACTATTCAACGCAAAACAGTTACAAAGAAACAAGACGGTGGGAGTTTTGCAAAAAAAAGTTAGGGTTAGTGCAGACCCTACGAAATGCAAAGGGTGCTGTGGGCAATGGGAACTATCTCGTTCGTGTTCTTAAGTGAAGTGTTTTACAGTTTCTATTTACGTCTCGCTCCTCCTGGTGATAGTGTTTGACGGTCGCTAAAGACCAGTGGATTCGTGTTCAAACGTTGTTGATCCGTTTTTCTTAAAAAGCCAAAACGAAAATAATGAGATCGGCAAGACTAATTATATAAAAATGTTTTATTGCAAGCCCCTACACTGCAGTCTGGTTTTGGCCACGGGGGCGGATTAAAAAGGCAAAGCCCCAAAGGGTCGTCTTCAGACGAAAGCGAACCATCGGAGGAGCAGGAAGGGGATTATTTTCTAGGTTATTAACAAGGCGATTGACCTTCTACCTTTTGAAGCACACATCCCCGGCTATTCTTTCTGCGGAACCTGGCACATTTTTGAAAAAAAGAAACGCTAGGGGTGAGAAGGGGGTGAATTTTTTGGATGGGTGCCTGCCGTATTCACGATATAGTTACGATAAATACAGTGAATCGGAGCATCGCAATCAAGGGAGACAAAGATTTGGCAAAGGGGGGGGGGTGGGGGATAGGAGGTTTTAAAACAAAGGGGGGTCCCAAAAAACGCGACCTTTAGGTGAAAGAGCAGCTGCTTTAGCGGTAATGGTGCGGATGAAAGCTAAACGGGGTATTCCGGTGGTTGGTTTGGGGGTGGGAAGAAGACGAAGGAAAGTTGTTAAGAAGAAGGCGGAAAGAGAAAGGTAGGGGCCTTTACCTAAAACCTTATCCAAAGGGGGAGTGGTGTTAGAAAGAAAAAGAGGAGTTGTTTTTAAAAAAAAATTTTCGATCCGGGTAAGACCGTTGACCCAAAATTTTGAGTTGATCCACTTCGCTTTTAAACAACTAGCATCCCAATTTTAGAGGGGTGTTTATGCGTGACACGTTACCTCAAAAAGGGCCCGAAAATACGAGTAGGGGTATAGTTAATCTGGGGCTCAAAATTACGGTGGGCGGTACTCATTGGGTTTTGCTACAGAAAACGCCGGATTAAAAGTGAGTATTTTTACAGTTTTTTGGAAATCTTCGCCCTTTCCTTGGGGAACTAATATACTATTTCGGACCCCCCGCCCGCATACAGTATAATTATCAAAAATCGTCAGGGGTTTGATTCAGTTGTATGTGGACTTTTGTGCTTAGAGTTTCTCAGCGGAAAGAATGTTTTGCCTGAGCGGGAAAGGTTAAAAGAATAACTTGTGACGTATTTCCTCCATACGACACCAGTGATGGCGATTAGTAATGGATTGATAGATTTTGAGCACGTTCAATTCTATTCCCAATTTTGAAAAGAATTTTAAACGATAAATTTTATTACGGAAACCATGTTTGAAGTGTTAACTTTTAGAGGAAGGTTCTACGAAGTAAAAGTTTATTGCGAATTAATACGGGGGAAAGGCGACTACCGGAGGGGATCACAGTCCGTTAAAAGCAAAATAAAATACTCTTAAGACCGAGTTTAAAAGCAACTTTGCAGATTGATTTCAGCAAGAAAGCACAATTGCATCATATTGGGCAAACAGCAAAAGGTGCGGGCAAGTAATAAAGTACACACTTCAGACCTGCCTGTGAATATTCTCAAGGTGAACAGCAAAAGAGTTGAGTGCAACGTTGTTCGCGGCTCGTTTGAAAAACGGTTTTTAGAAGTCACGTTATTCACGAGTTCTTTCCACAAGTAGAGCCGGGGTATAAAATAGTCGGGGGACACTGGTACAGTGATTTATTTACCGCTCAACTTTTCAGAAGGTGAAACCCCCATAACTGTCGAGCTTAAAGATAAAGGACAACAACCCTTTGGGGAATCTCAGAGGGGGAAACGTTATCTTTGAGGTTGCATTATAAAGAAAGTGGGTGTCATGGTCTAGTATTTAAGGAGGGTGTGAACATAATTCAGGTCATTAGCCCGTCGCGCCTGATAGGGGTAACTTTTTGCTAACGCAAATTTCTTGCGCTCTTTTGGGTTTTTAAAAGTTAACACCGGCGCAATTTGTGAAAATGCTCGATTTATAGAGGAGTCCCGTGAGTACATAAAAATCATCCCGGGAAAACTGGAATATCACACACATAATCCGTATGCTTCAACCACTTTTTAATAATAACGATAAAAATACGGAAAACCAATCAGTTATCAGGATTTAATAACAGCTCCTTTTGAAACCCACACTACACGTTGTGGGTTACAGTAGGGGTAAGAAGCTGAGGGTTTACAACAGATGCTAAGTGTTCTGGTTAAACAACGCGATTGCTTTCTCTTTTTATTTATATCCGATACGAGATTGGCGGTGTGGAAATTGATGCACAAAGAATGTAAATTTTAGGGCCCGTTCGTTAAAAAAATATATTATCAGTCGTGCGGAAGACGAAAATAATCTGGAAAATGCTGCTGGGTTCGGCCCCGGTGGAAAGAAAGAAATGAAACAAAATTCTCATTTTCTGTGCCTTTAAGGTTGTTGTTGGATTCGGGAGGGATTACAAGCGAATATTGTGAATGTAAAACAAGAGTTGATATGGGTGCGGTCGGCGACAGATGCCAACGCTATTATTAGCGATGACGCAGCGACCCACCCCGTTGAAGTCACCAATCTGTTTCTGGCGCGGTGCCCCACATCTCTGTATTCGATTGTTTCGTGCCCAAAAAACCTACGTCTAGTTGAAAAAGATACTCCAAATACATATACGTTTAGAATCGTGGGGGTTGCACGAATACCCTGTATGCCGCAAATGAACGTCATATGGATATAAAATTTTTCAATTGGAGAAACCACGTAGTGATTTTTAGCTTTCCGCAGAAAGGAAAAAACAACTTTAAAAAAAGAATGTCATGTTTTGGCAGGTTGTAAGGGTTTCGAATGCCTGGATTTAAATAACCATATTTCCCCTTTTGACAACATTCAGGAGACACCGCTATATTTATGAAAAGTTTTTTTTTTTTAAAAAATTTTTTTTAAAACTCTTTTTATGGCGGGTTTTAGGCGGTGTCGGTGGTGAGTCAGTTGGACAGTTTAAAAAAAAAACACCCCTGTATTTAATTTATTGTTTTTACGAAAAATGAAATTTGGTCAAGTTGGACCTGTCGTGTGGGTAGAATTGAGGGTTCGGACGTTCAAGGCCCAAACCCCCAGTATGTTTATCTTTCATGACTGTATTTCGTTAACCCCAAAGCAAGGGACGGTAAAGAAGATGGGTGTAAAAGTGAATAAAACACGTTTCCCAAAAGACAGAATCTTTCCGTTTCAAATTTTGGGCGCCCCGATGGAGGTTCACGGAAAAATAAAATTTGTCCCTTGATTTGGTCGGGGAAATCCGTAGATTAATCCGCAAACACCAGTTAACAAAATGAAACGGGAACGAGTGTGGTACAGGGATTTTTTGCGAATGTGGTTATATCCGCACCGGGGTTGTCAAGATGTACCGCATTGTGTATGTGTAATGTTGACAGGCGGAAAGATGAAAAATTAAAACTGTTAAATGAATTTACGATAACATGTGCAAAAGACGACGAGATGTCTAGAAGATGATAGTGACTTAGATATCCTTTGGAAGAAGGGGAGGAGGAGGGGAGGAGGGGTATGTAATTGTATAAGACAGTGATTTAATACGTGGGGTACTTAATGGTTTGTCAAGGTGTACAGAGTATTCGTGTCATGGGAGCAAAAGAGTAAAGACATACTGGCTAAAGTCGTGATGCGTGTTAAGGGGAGGAGGGGGACCAGTGGTGAGTCAACCAAGGGAAAATAGACAGGTAATCAGTGAAAAAAGTAAAAAACGAAATCCCCCGAATCTGTTACGGTGTGTTTCTAAAGTCTCTTTATTTTTGACCTGATTGTTCCAATATTAAATGTAGGATGTTTGTTGATCACGAAAATTTTGGGTGTGGGTATTTGTAAAAGGGTAAAAGGGGAAACGTTTGCTTTTTGGAAACCTGAAATGTTAAATTTATTAGGGTGGGGAAAACCCAAAATCACCGACTCGGGGAATTTGACAGGCGTGATAAAATTCGTAGTTCTAAAGCGAGGGGGAATATGGGGGGTAGTGGGAGTTTTTGGGTAAAGCAGTACTTTGTACGTACGACGGAAAGAATACATTAATTTTTCGTAGACGAGGGGACTCATTTTCACAACTGTCTGCCTCCCGTAACACGTCAAATAACGAGTTGTTTTTAAGGAGGAATCTATTGGATTTAGTCGGTGATGTGTTAGATTCCCTAACAAGGAGTCCGGACGAGGGTTCGTTGATCCCCCTGGGGGGGTTTTAAACACTTTCACCTTTGCGACAGACTTTTTGATGAGCCCAGGGGCTAAAAAAGTTGGCCACATTCCAGGGCGATGAATGTGGCAGTGGTGAATTTCGCTTTTAAAGGGGTAAAAAAAACCGTTTATAATCAAAGATTTTGCCTTGTGGCAAATTATTTAAATTAAAATTGTTTTAAAACCCCGTTTCCTAGGGAGAGTTTAAAACAAGAAAATGCGTACACAGTCGTGGTTAGAGAAAAAATACCACAAGATCTGTGGAAAGAAGGCGTTTCCCCTTAAGGGATTTTTGTTTTTGAAAACCTGTGAAGGTTTTCCCATAATTTTACAGTGGTCTGAGAAAGCGAAATTTTTAAGACGGTTTACTCTAAGTTTGTGAGCTAGAAAAACGGGAAATGTTATGAAGTGTCAAAGAGTTGTAAGGATCGATCGGTTTTTCCCCTGCTCCCTACCGCAAACAGCGCCCGTGAGAAGATGTACGGTGTGCAATGACGTGCTAGATGTGTTTTGGAACCCTAAATAAAAAGACTCCCCAGCCCACTTATTTGGTTCATTTTTTTTCACGGTACTGTTGAGTTACATTGTGTCAGCATGGCGAGTAAGCTTGCTGCTAACGCTGTGTATGGGACCCATTTTCCGAGCCCAAAAGGGCCCGTCGGTTGTGCTCAATGATGGTTATTTGAAAAATTTGGCTTTTTGAATTGGAAGCTTTTATCGGCAAATTATATTTTTGTTTGAATGTTTTAGAATATTTCAGCATTAAAGTAATTTGGCCACGATTTTGGAAAAAGCTCGGCCCTTTCCCGAAACATTTTTGTGAAAAAATGCCCAACTTTGACACTTCTGTTGGATAGTATTTAAAATGTCACCCCGGTTTATTTGGAGCAGTTTATACACGATTTTGTGAAAAAGCTGGACTGGGATTACATTCTATTGTACCCAAAAAATTAGTGGAAAATTTTCAGGAAATTTTTAATTTTATTTAGTGATAAGGAATGTGTTCCCTAAAAAAAAATCAGTTTTACGGGTAGACCACATGAAAGGTTCACGAGTAAAGTGGGAACATCCGATTCTCTGCTTGTGTTTCACGAGTCAAAATTGAAAGGCCCCCTGGTAAAGTTTATGTAGGAATCTTGTGAGAATGGATCTCGTCATCCCCTGTAAGTAAACGAGGGCAATTGAAAGGTTCTCCAAGTAAAATGGTTGTATGAAAGACTGAGGATGTTCAGCTTTAACCCGGATGGGCAAGTTTTTTTGAAAGGTTCACAGTAAAATGGGCTTGTTTGCGTCCACCTTTGTAGTATAAGTTTGGGTTAGTACAAAAATGTCCTTCTGGAAGGGGGGGAGGAGGAGTTCGGGGATTGAGTTTAGAAATATCCCGGAAAAAATGTTTGCGAGGCTAAGGAGTTTGGGATTAAGTGAAAATTCAAAGTCACGTGGGGCAGAAAAAACACTTGCAAAATAAAATTTTGGAGTATTGACAGTGAGACGGAAAGGTTTGGATTTGGGTTTAGAAATTTAACGGGGCTGCTAAACGGTTTGCAAAGGGCACAAAAAAAAAAAATTTATTTTTTTCGGGGGTGGCAAATTTTTTTTAGGGGGTGGGTTTACGACCCGAGTGGGGGATGGTGGGGCCCCTCGCAAAGGAGGTTTACACGGAGAGGTTCGGCATTGAGTTGGAACTTTAAGTGTTCAGTGTTCTTTTTTAAGTGAGATTAGGGGGTCCCGGGGAATCACTATTTAAAAAAAAAGGCCGAGACCCCACGGCCTGGCTCAAAGCCCCCGTGGTGATGGAAAGTGGGTAATACGTGCATTTTGTCAAAATTTTGCTTGGCAGTTTGGGACGACCACAGCCCGGACTACCTCCCAAAGGATATATTTTATACTTGGCCCAAATGACGGCACAGTCATCTTGTCTAGTGTCAAAGTCTCGTTCCGGTAAGTGACTACCTACACATTTAACCGTTTTCTTTAAGATATTGTTGCGCTTCTATTTGCCGGTGTGTTGTCCCCCAATTTTTTTTGGGGGTTATTCTCAACCCGAAACCAAGAGTTATAGATTTAAATGAACTCGTTGTTAAGTTATTCGCTATCCCAGATGTGGGGTTTCCCTTTAAAGATAAAAAAAGGAATTTTACAAACCCTTTCGTTGGAGAAGCATGGGACCCCCACCCAAAGATGGGAAAAAAGAGTTGAAGGGAAAAGGGGCTACAGGACCTGGAGGAAAGAAGGGTGGACACTAAATTTGACCGGAAGGCCCAGTGTTGTTACTGTAGAAGTGGACGCACCAACAGCCGTCAATTTCTACCGGTGAATTTGAAAAATTTTTAAAGTGCAATGATAAAAAGAAATGACGTTTTAAAAAAGGTATAAGTTAGATTTTCGGGGTTTTAAAGGATTTTTGGTAGATTTTAAAGATTTGGAAAGGGTTGAAACCCAAAAAAACGTTTTAAATAAAGTGTAGGGACGTAAAAGTGTGTTATTTCTCAACCCCCCCGGTTTCCCCTGCTATTTTTAGATAGTGTTTAAAGGGCAGGAGATGAAAGTCAATGTGGTGCCCACATGCAGTTGTGGTTTTCAAAATTTGGGGGGTCTTCTCACTCAGTACTGTGTTCGCCCCGGGATCGGTTAAGTGATTCGTAATTATTTTGTTATTTTTTGTATTTAGTGTTATTGACTGTTGTGACTCCCAACACACCACCGGGTCCCTTTGAGATTTCCTCTTACCTCATCCTTCCCGGGGTGTGTTAGTAGCGGTTGGGGTTTTTTTGGGCTCAGAATAGAATGAGAGGGTATTCAAAAGAAAAGGAAAAAGCGATTTGCGTGGTGGGTGCTGGACGGTGGAGGAGTACTAGGGTATAGACTTCCAAAAAGGGTGAGTTATTTTATTGTTGTCTCCGGTTATCATTTTCAGATCACACATTTCACTGTGATAATGTTTGTTCTAGTCACCAAAAACCAAAAGCTGGGGATTCCGATTTGTGGTTTTTGATTTTTTTTACAATTTGGTTTCGGTTTAGTACCATATTCACCTTCACGTTGCGTTTTGGGTCAGTAAATTTACAGAGTAAGAGTACGTGGCCCCGGGGGACACAAATGTGCAGTTGTAGATTGGATATGCCCCAGCTGTATCCGCTTGTCAACATGTGCTGTAATGAGATTTGTCGCCCCCACACGAAGAGAGAGGTCTCGCTCTTAAGGTATGCCACCCAGTGGTTAAGCGTCGTTTTTCGTTCCCCGGGGGCCCGGGTTAAATTGGGGGTTGGTATTTTTGCGTCCTCACTTGTCGCTCCGAAAGTTGTAAGCCCCCCTTACCCGATAGCTAAAGCACAGCATCCACACTTACTAGAAAAATAGTTTTTACAGTAGGCAACCCTTTTTCGTCCTCCTTGCCCCTACCCGATGTTGTAAGCCCTTTACAGATAGCAGCACCCCAGTCGCAAAGTAAGAAATACAGTGAAAAGGCCCCTTACGCCCGGGGCCCCCCCGGCCCCAGTACAGCCCTATCGCCCGCCCCGCACAATCGTCTCCGTGGTCCATGGTCGCGCGACAGTCCGATTCGTAGGGGCCGGGTTCGGAACCGGCCCCCGGAGACACAAATTTTTTTTATCCGCCATGAACCCTCCCCATCGTCGTCCCCCATCGTTGTAAGGTGGGGGGTTGGGTGCTCTCCCCTTGGCTGGGGGGTGTCGCGGGGGTCTAGGAGGGGGGGGGGGTGTTGGAGGGGGGAGGGGGGGGGGGGCAGGGGGCGGGCTAGCCGCCATTCTGCTTTTCATTGGGCCCGAATAACTCCCTAAGAGCCCCTGTTAGCGTAAAATGGCGCCAAGTTCAATTAAGAAACATTTACTCAACTGGTATTAAGTAGACGTTTTGTAACATTAACTTAAAGGAACTGTTACTTAATTGATTCATGCAGACTTCAAGATTGTCCCCTGCAGTGTGCTTTGATCGTACGCAGGTCCTTGAAGCAGCGATCCATGTTAGTTATAGGATTTACTCTTAAGCCTTGGCAGTAAAGTTTGAACAAGGCTTTTAAAATCATGAATATTAAATGTACTAAAAATATTACATTAGTACTTATAACATGTTACATTTATGTACTTAATATTTTAAATTGTATTTTAAACGTTCAAAATGTTACGATAATAATTTTGTATAAGTGTTATTTATTTATATATAAGGATTATAGTCTAATAGAATGTATAAATATAAAACATAATAGTAAATATTATTTATATCAGCATTTATAATTTAAACAAGTTATAGATGAAGTATTAAAAAAAATTATTGATCTTATAGTAATTTTCAGTTTAACTCTATTCATTAAAACATTACACAATATCTTTATAGTCCTTTATGTTTATATGCTTACTTTTCAATGCAAAAACTTGAAATAAATATAGTTTCATTTGTTGAAACCTATATTGCTTTTAATCATGTCATCCTGCTACAACAAAACTTGAAACTAATGTTCCTAAAACTTTATAAATGTTTAATAAAACTTTTAATTAAGTTCTGCTTAGGTTAATGAAGATTTTGTATAGGTGTTTTTTACATTATTAAACAGTATCTATGATAAATCACTGCAAAATGATTTACCAAGGTTTATTTACTTGATATATTATACACATATTTCTTAATAATAATTATACATTATATTAATTTAAACATAACAATTTTTAAAAAGTATTATATACACAGTTATTATTCATTGTAAGTATTGTTGAAAAGTATTAATAAAATACAAATACATCAAATCAGGTGTCGATTAATTAGGTTATGCTATTACAATTTACTTAACTATTAATTACTTAAATGTTAAAATTAATTAAAAGGGGTTTTTTATTTAGCTTCCTGAAAATCACATTTTATAAATAATTAACATGAAGAACATACAAAAATAAAAGGAACTAGCCATATGCTATTTAGCAGCTGACCTTCAGAATTTTTTTCACAATCAATAACGTCGAGAGTATACAAAACGAAAAGACTAGCTCATACCTTCTATTTAGCAGTTTACTCAGACATTTCACAATAAATAATGTCGAGCACAAAACAAACTAAAAGGAAATAGGTGAAATGCTAATTAGCAGCTGACAGTTCAACATTTACACAATGTAGAATAACGCGAGAGCAACAAAACTAGATAAAGCACAGTTATGACTTCAAGAAACCATGTTTATTTCATTTGTTCTTAATCTGGTGCAATAACTTTCCCTACAATAAGAAAATTGAAACAAAACTTTTGTACTACTAACTAAAAAAATAAAATAATGATGAAACTAACAGGTATCACATAGAGAACTGTTTTAACATGACAATAAAGAATTAACCCGCGCAAGAGCTCCTAACACGACAAGAGGACGGTCGTTAAAGTTTCGCAAACCGTCCCTTGTTTTTGTTACATGATGGTAATACCTGTATTTTTGAAAGTCGCTCAAACACTTCCGAATAATATTAAATACCAAGGATTAAATCACAGTTGTATGAAAAATATCTCCAATCATCAATAATTGTTGGACAGGTATTATTTTTACTAACAACCATAAACAAAATTAAAAAAAAATATATAAAAATAAAATAATGAGATAAGGAAGGTATGGAATAAAAAAAAAGATAAAATATATAAATAAAAATAAAGAAATTATATAAGAGTATAAAAACCAAAAAAAAATAAAAAATAAATAATAGAATAAAAATGTAAAAAAAGATAAGAAAACAACTAAATAAAAAAAAATATATAATAAAAAATAAAAATAAAAACTAAATTGAATAAAACAGTTAAAATAAAAATATAAAAAATAAATAAATAATAATAAATGAAAATATAATAATTAAATATAAAAAAAATAAAACGATCTAAATATATAAATAATAGATACTAAAATAAATGATAAAACTACTACATAATAATAAAAATATCTTTTTAAATAAAATATTAATAAAAAAATTTAAATATCAATATAAAAATAAATAAATATAAAATAAATGAATAATTAATATTATAAAAAAAATATTAAAAATTATAAAATAAATTCATAAAAAATACTAAAAATATAAATAAAATTATAAAAATAATAATAAAAAAAAATAAATTACATAATAAAAATAAAAAAAAAAAAAAAATATAAAAATACAAATATATCAAAAAAAAATAAATAAAACAAAAAATAATATATAAAATACAAAAATAAATAAAAAAAAAAAAACTATAATAAAAATACAGAAAAAATAAAAATAAATACTAAATAATACAAATAATAATAATAATAAACAAAAAAAAATGAATAATAAAAATAATAAAAAAATAAAAAAAAAATAAAAAATATATATAAATCTAAAAATAAAAACTAATAATTATATAACAATATATAGAAAAATAAAATAAGATAAAAAAAAAAAATAAATAAAATAAATAAAAAATAAAATAAAAAAAGTAAATAAAAAAAATAAAAAAAAAAACAAATAATAAAACTAAAACAAATAAAATAAAATATATAATAAAAATAAATAAATAAACAAAATAAAATAAAATAGAAAATATAATTAAAATAAAAAAAAAATAACCTAAACAATAACGAATAAGAAACTTTAATTATAAAAAAATTAAAAAATAAAAATAAATAAAACAAATTACATAAATCAATAAATACTAAAAAAATTAATAGAACGATAAAAACAAAAAAAAATAAAAAATTTTTTTATAAATAAATCATAACAAAAAACAAAAATAACTACAATACAAAAATATAATTATATAAAATTCACAAATCAAAAAACAATACAAATAAATATAGACGAATAAATATAAAAAATAATACCAAATAAATAAATAAACAAATTACATAAAAAAAATAATTATATTTAACTATTAATTATAAAATAACACACCATAAAAAAAGAAAATAAAAAAAAAAACAAAAATAAAAAATGACAAAATTAAATAAAAAACAAAGATAATAAAAATAATAAAAACTATATAATTAAAAGAATAAAAAAATGCCAACAAAAATAAAATAAACTAAAAAAAAATATAAATTATAAAAAATAAAAATAAACAAAAAAAAAAAAAAGAAAATAATAAAAAAAACTAATAAAAAAATAAGATAAAAATTAAAGTCAATTATAAAAATTAAAAAACAAAAACAAAAAACAAATCAAATATATAATTAAAATAAAAAAATATAAAAATAAATAAAAAAAAGACAAAAAAAAAAAAATAAAAAATTAAATATACAATATACAATAAAAATAAATAACAACAAAAAAGAAAACAAAAAATAAAAACAACTAAAATAACACAGAATAAAAAATAAAAAATTAATAAAAATAAAAAAAAAAAAAAAAAACAATAAAAAACAAAATATAGAAATAATAAATATTAATAAAAAAACAAAAAACTTAAAAAAAAAAAAAATAATATAAAAAATAAAAATAACAAAAAAAAAAATGTTTTGGTTATCTTGGCGGTGTGTTTTGAGAAAAAAAAATTGGGTTTTTTAAAAAAAATTCCAAAATCTTCATATATTTCCTTATCTTAAGATTAGATATTGAGAACGATAAATGAAATAAAACGGTTTGCTCTTGATTCTATAAAATTGCATGTTTCATTTTGGTTTCATATTATTACATTATAAATTGTTTAATTTTAAACAACTCCTATTCACATAATTCAACAATTCTAAAATTAAAAAACTGGAAAACAGTGCCCTGTAACTATCATTATGAAATTATTTCGTCTTAATGGACTAAAACTTTCAAACTATGAGCATACAAGATTGCAGTTTCTTTTAGGTTCGCAAAAAACATGAGTTTTTTTTCTTATTGACATACAAACTTCAATTTGTTGCACGTAATAAGTTGTTTTGTATAACATAAACACACAAAATAAATTACTGGGAGTTTGAGAAGCCAGGAGCTTAGAGTTTTTTTAAAAATAGTTTATTGTCACTTCTTTGGCTGGTAAAGAACCAGGTCGTTCAGTGACGTAAGTTTGTACTATTCTTATGACCCTGTATCGGATATGTTTGAATGTTGTGATAATGAGCTAATAATAGTGAAAATTACAAGTGTTCTTTGTAAAACTGTATTAAACAAGAAACGTTTTCTAATGCAACTGTAAGCATTATTATCCTTTTACAGATCATATGACGAGTATAAAGTTTTACAATTGATGAGAACATATGGCGAGGAAAATTGTGTCTATTGTTATAAGAACTAAATACCTTCCTTTGTTCAACAAGAATGCGATCACCCCATGAACACTCCGCAATAAGCATATAAATTGAGGTATGCATCATTCCTCACCATTAGCAAGGCTGGGCCAACATGCCCACTCGCTCTGTGGCTGTGTATCACAGTGCATTAGTGCCGTTCTCTTCAGCCACCAAGGGCACCCCTTCCTAGGGTCATTGGAAACGGGAAATACAAGAACACAAAGAAAGGGTAAATTAAATTTACACAAAAGAATCTTCAAATATTATCAGGTTGCATTAGAACTCTATATTTTATATGTGAATGAAATTAAATATTTTAAAATTAATCCTTGATTAATCCCTTTATGCCAAGTTTAAAACATTTAAATTATTCATTACCTTATTTAGAGTTTAACACGTCATAACTAGTGTGACTAGTCGTCGTTTTAGACTGTATTTCCACTACCAAGCATAGAATCGTTTGTATTTAAAATTCAAGGAGGATGCTTTTATACTTCAATGCTGGTAGGCATCCTAATAATAGTGATGTTTTCCTATTACGTTTAAATTCGAAAAAATATTAAATATATTAGAGCAAACGTGTATTAAACCCAAAACAGATTGAAACAAATTATTTTTTTTTTTTTTTTGGGGCTCTATGGAGATTTTTTAATATTCATTAGCAGTAAAAAATATAATAATGCACTATCATTGTTAATTACTTTCCTATTGAATCAAAATTGAATTTAGCTATATATTATAAAAAGATTATTTATACATTTTTTTTATTACATCAAAGAATAATAACGGAATTCAGTTACGATTCTAGATTTTGAGGTGATATCGAATAATTTAGTCCTAGTGCCTGTACTGCGAGTGGAAAGGATAAAAAAATTAAATTATGAGCTTACTGTTTTTACGTTGTTAAATATATAAAAATCTTCCGTTAGCAAATTGAAGTTTCCAATAAGTTGATGCATGAATAATATTTGACAGAAGAAAATGGAAATTTTGAGGTATAGTAGTCTTTTTTACATATTTTTCCGTATTTTATTACTGTTTATTCGATGCAAATCATTAAATCTGTTCAGATTTTATGAGTTACGTTTTTTGTTAACAAAAATTTGGGTTTAACTTTTTCTAGTAACCATATCTTATAGTCTGAAACATAATTGGTTAGTAAGTTTCATATAAGACTCTTTTTTCTGCTTATCTGTCCTACAATTACGACCACATTCATGGACTGACGGTTGCAAAATATTTAACTAGTCGGCAGTCTGTTTTTCAGCCTCTTTCGTTTTTTTCACTGACCGAGTGCTCTATGTTTCAGCGATCACCAAAACTGCCCTGATATAAATGGTCTATCCTCAGATGGAGCTTATGATGTATCTGTTTATCTCTCTCCATTATCTAGGTATACTTCCATAAACATTTCAAGCAAAAAATACTTTTAAGTGAGTACTAATTTTATAAGATTCACACTAACAACGCGGAATAGTAAAGATATGATGAGAAGTAATAATCTATTGTATTATTAGGAGGCAATTTGTAAACATTTTAGTTATAAATTTTATGTTACTCCCCTTTAAGACAATTAATTAAATTTAATTCCTAAAAATGCATATACCTTTGACCAAATGAAAGCGATCAAATCAGTTTTTAATGGAACGTACCTGTTTATATTTACGGTATGTTTAGAATTAAAACTAGCTGTCAATATTACTTCATATGACCAAAGAAAATATATTACGAACAACTAAAAATGTTGTAATAAGAGCTTACTGGCTTACATTCAATAGGTTTGATCGTAAAAAAATTTAAAAAAAAAATATATAATATTAAACTTTATAAATTTCCAACGAAATAAACTCAATTTTTTAAAATTTAAAGAAAAGTGAAGGTATAAAAAAAATAGAAAAAAATAACATGGTTAAAAAGGTTTCATTTTATTGCAAATATACTGTCTTAAATTTAAAATTTCTGTTTCTTGTTCGCAAAATACTGATTGGGTTTTTAAAAGTTTAACAATAATTTTTTCAGGTACGCTTTCCTAGGAACTTAGAACAAAACTTCGACACTGGAGCCGTAGCCCTTTACTTAACACCTTTACGAGTATTCGTTTAGAACGAAAAGTCGTCGTACTACGCCCTATCGTACCCACCGCCAATGTAATCTGGGGCCGGGGGGAATTTACGACACATATTTTGGCCTAAAGGGTCCCCGGAAAGAGGCTTGCATTTATGCCCTCGAAGTCGGGTCACTTGGAGGGCGACGTCGTTCCCGTTGAACAAGCATTCGTACTAAAAGAGTTCAAAATTTTCCCACCCCTGTGCCAAACCCCCTAACCTAACCTCCTAAAATTTACAACTAATTCCTTTACTATTCATTTTTAAAATACTCTTGGCGAATAATGCTTTCAGCATACTGGAAAATTTGTGGCGGAGGGTTCTCTTCTTACCGTAAAAAAACCGTGTCATTTTTCGTGTTATGTTAAAAAATTTTTTTCGGGAAAATGGTGGAATTCAGGGGTTTAAGATTTCGTATCTTCCCTTAAAAACAAAAATAACATCTTTTGCTTTTTAAATTTAAAATATGTCTAAAAAAAAGTTAAATTATAATGGTGTTCATTATTTGTTACAAAAATGATAAAATCATATACATTGAGAATTTAAAAATATGAAATTTCAACAAAGCATCTTATTAAAACACTAAAAGCTAAATATACGTAACTTACATGATATAAACTCTTATTTCTTATTTTTTGGGTTTTTAAATGTTCAAAAACAGATAGTCCGGAGTTTGATAGAAATTCTTTTGGCACATTGGTTTTAATTTCCCCACTTACAACTCTTAAATAACGGAATTATAGCTTTTGAGTTGTATTATTCTTTCATTTTTGTTCACTTGATCTTTAAATTCAATATTTTTAAATTATAAGTATTAAAATTTTTTCGGTATGTAAATTTATTTTTTTTCAAAAATAAAGAATTCTTTTGTTTATGCCATATTCCTACAGTTTAATAATTTTATAATTTTGTATTGTCATTAAATATTTAAAATTATAACATTTAAGTTTTTATTAAAAGCTTTCATCAATAACTGAATTCTAAATCTAAATTTTTAAACTAAAAACATTTTAGTACTCATTTTTTGTCTCAAAAAAAAAGGGTTTTGTTTTCATAATCTTGGTATATCTAAAAAAACAATTGTCTTGTGATTATTGTATTTAGTATATTTTTGTCAGTAATGCCATCCTATTTTTTATTATTGACATTTTAAAATGTATAGCCTACTGATTTTTTTAAACACCCTACCCTGCAACTTGAACATGAAAAATTGTACGGTAAAAAGCTAAAGTATATAAAGGGGGAAAGAATTTTTAATTTTTGCCCCCCACTTAGGGCAAATTTGCCATCTAATTTTTTTATCAAATTTCTAATGGAGGGTCAGTTGACGCTCTTGAAACCTATTTTTTTTTTAACTTAAATTAAGGCTAAATATAGATTTCACAGTTTTATGTAAAACGCTAGAGATAGTATTATTTAAAGGAGACCATTGAATTGAAGGTCTAAAAATTCTTTTTTATTACGTCAGTTTATTAGTCATTGAAAAAAGTAAAAGTTTAACCTGAAGTTGATAGTACAAATTTATTAATTTTTTTTAAGTTTTAAAACGGATTCTAAGCCTTAGAACTGCACTAATCATTCACATGTTAAACTATCGCCCGTTTGTCCTACCAGTGTGGACATTCATGCTAAATTTAAGGGTACCTGGGTGAAATTAGGAGCTAAAGTGAGCCCAAAGGACTATACATCAGTGACAACCAATGTGTGGCTACGTAAACCCTAAGTATTTTTTCAAGTAGAAAGCAAATCTTTACGTGGAAGGTGTTTTAATATTGTTTTACACCGTCGAGTTCGTCGGAATGCCCATTGAAATTGAGATATGAATTTATGTTTTTAAATTTGTTTATTATAGTAATTTGTTTTATCTTGTTTTTGTATATTTGTTCTAGTATCTTATACCAGCATTTTTTTTTTAAATCTACTTAAATATTGAACCTGTCCAGTATAATGTTATTAAAAAATTTGAGTATTTGTAAATAAATTTAAATACAAGTCAAAATGTTCAAAAGAAAAAATAACTTCCCGGTAATTATAAACCCCGGATATTTGGTTTTATTTTTCTTACGATTTGACCAGCGGTACTGTTGTTATTAAAAAGAACATTGGGTCGGAAACACACCAAGTGGTTTTTAAAGTACCCTGATTTTAAACCAGAATGAAAGGGTAGTTGGAGAGGTGTTACTACGTCCATTTTGTGATCTTGCTGTTTTCTTGTTCCTTCACATTTGTCTCGCCTCATTTCCTACATTCGTGAAGCGTTAGTTTTTTAAACAATACAATCCTCCTGCTGTGCATGGGGCCCTAAGAAGTTTTTGTTTTTTGCATGTTTCAATGTACATCTTATTACTAAATTTCAAAAATTTTACATAAACATTTTTTTTTTACATTCCCCGCGTTTCCTTTTGCGTTTTCCCTTCCCAACTATTGACTTAATAAGGATAGGATATTTTATTTATATAAAAAAATTTTTTTATTTATATACTTTTATAACCAAAAAGAAACAAAAGTCGTAGACGAATATTAGTGTGTTTTACAAAGGGTTAAAATTAAGTGGGAAAACATTGTACTAATAGTATGTTAAAAGCTGTTAAACTTTGCAACAAATGAATAACTTTTTTATAACTTTTGCACGATCATTATCAATCGATGAGTACTTTTCCAAAAATTTTTTCGAAATCTTTTCCCGTAAAAACTAAACCTTTGTCCAAGAAGTTTCTATTTTGTTTTTTAAGACAATGGGTTTTCTATTAAGGGTTTTGCAAAGCGAAGAAAGGGCAGATAATGATGCAATTTGTAAAGGGTGTTTTATAAAGTACATTTAATTTTATATAATTTTTTGATTAAAATTTAAATTATGTATTTAAATGAAGACTGCGCTATTTTTAGTAAAAATCAAGTACAAAAGTATTAAAAGATAAAAAGATAAAACTTTAATTTTATTACCCCGGGGGAATTTTTTTTTTTTTTAAAAAAAAAGTCATACATTCTATTCTGGAGGTAATACGAGGGAAAAATTTTTATTATATATATTATATATTGTATTATAGAGTATAGATAATTTATATTATTATATATATATATTATATATTACTTATAAATTTTTTATAAAAATAAAAATAAGGCTTTTTCTTTTTACAGTTTAATGTAAAAAAAAGTCTTTACAGGTATTTGGTCTTCCGATCTAGTTAGTTTGCTTATTTAAACGCTAGTGACAGATACGGCCAAATCAAAAAAAATTGAATCGGAAAAAGTAAACGCTCGTGGTGTATTTGGGGGACATTCACCCGGCAAGTGAGGATCCCCGGGGTTTGATCCCGGCGGAGCAAGTACTTTTTGTGATTCCTTTTTTTTATTTAAAATTATATATTTTTAATATATATATTTTTATATATATACAAGGTATATTATTTATTAAAACGTTTAAAAAATTATTTAGATGATATAAGTATGAAAAAGGCAACTATAAAATTTGTCTTGTTAATAATAATCTGATTATATTGAAACATATACCTTTTTTTTTGTAGTTGACCCGTCAGAATAATAATCATTTTAAAATTTATACATAGTATAGAGAATGAAAAGCGTAAGGGATTTATGTTTAAACCAAGGGAAAATTTTATTTATTTTATCGGAAAAAATTTATCCTCGACGAAATTAATCTCTAGGGGATTTGAGTAATTCACAAATATAAGTTTTTAACAAGAATAACTGTATACAGCTTAATGTTTTCTTATTTTAAAAAAAAAAAAAATTTCGTGGGTCTTCGTACACCCAATTTAAACAAAAACTTCGTTTGTCGGGGTGTGACAATATCTGCCTTTAGCAGTTCACCTATTGGCAGTTCCATCAAAGGCCCTGTGAAGTTCATGGCATTTGAGCTCTTAGCATCTGGCAGGAAACCGGCCTTCTGCAACTTTGAGCTTAGGCTCTACGACCCAGCTAGCTTCTCGCCACTGGGACTCAAGTCTGGCAGCATCCGTTTCTAATAGCTCTGGTACTGAAAATCTCTGTCTCTACAAAGTCTGTTCTGTCTATGCACAGAGATTTAATGGGCCTTCCATGTAGTACTCCTTAATTTTCCCCTTTATTTCCTCAAAATTATTTCAGCTATCACGCTGATAAATGAAAGTTCGACCTCTAGTAGATTTCTAACGTTATTACGAGGGCGTTGGAGTCGTGTACCAATTTTATCTCTTGAACTAATCAACGTTTCATAACAAATTTTGTAGCTAGTTGTGGAAAAAATCTGCCTTAGAGTGCTTCTTTTGAACATTACAGTCTACATTAAATGTCATTAATTCAAAAATTGAGTTAAATTTACGATTAAAAGGATTTTTATTAACCGATATATAATGAGTTTATCATTGGGATCACTCCTGTCTGAATGGACGGTGAAACGGTTTACATTGACCATGTAAAATACATAATAATCGCATACTGCATTCGCAGATATCTATAATTTTCAATTTAATTCAATCTTTTATGTTTGACATTATACATGTATGAAAATTACAGTAATTTTGTTACTTAAATTAAAAAAATACAATCTTTTATAAAGTATGAATAATAAGAAATATTTACATAGTATAAAAGAATATATGTTAATGCAATAGAGTTAGGCGAAACACTCAACGAATAAAAACACCTGTAATAGATACTTGTTGTTTTTTTAAATAGTTCTTTCTGCTGTATTATTTAAAGGACTGGGAGCTTCTAAAACTTAGACCTGGTTTAAGGCCGAGCGATGTTGACTTGCACAGTATATCGGTCTCGCGTGTTGTGGTATGTTATAACATAACAATCTATATGAGGGTTCAATTTACGTCCTTTTGTCCGAAATGAATTGGACTTGCTTGTTGACGTCTTTACTAATTTACAGTGAAATATTAATTGAGGCCGTCATCGTTTGAATATAAATACAATATAGTTATATTTTAAATTTAAAACTGAAATATTATATAGATAAATTTTCAAAAAGAAGGATCCGTATTTTCGTCTTACTCAAAGTGTTCAGATCTAAGCATAGGTCTCCGTGAAGCATGCTAAAACGTACCCGATATCTTCTCTTCTGTATTTAAATTGTTACCATTAATAATAACGGTAAATAAATTTTATTTATTTAAAACGACATATTACAAAAGTAATGTAATGAATTATAAATTTTCTAAACATTCAAAAAACAGTTAATAATAACTAGTGTTTAGATACTATTTGCTATAGTTTTTTTATTATTTTCTAGTTTGTTTATAACTTTTTCTGGAGTATGGTATTTACTAATAAACACTTATCATATCTTGATTACGTGAACACGTCTTCACAGAGCATTATAAACTCTACTAGGTGAGAAATAGGTTTTATGTTCTAAAGATGACTTGGTTATGTAGTTGGTATCACCTCAGTTTGTGGGCGGGTTTGTGTATCTTTCCCTCTCGCTGAGTATCATATCAAATTTAATACCCATTTTTAAAATATCCCTTTCTGTGTTACGTTAATGGGGGGGTAACAGTACCTGGATTTTAGTAGTGTTTCAAAGATTTAATAACAATAACTTTTATGAGTTAGTTCACTCAAACAAAAATAGTATTTTTATATGTATTTGTAAGGGCTTCATCTATGTATTTTATTTTCACCGCAATTAAAACCGTAATACCTAGAGAGTTCCACAATTTTTGGTTGTCTTTTTATTGGTCGTTTGTTTTCCTTCAATGATTTTTTATGATGCAATTGACTTACAGTACACTTTGCCGATCTTAAATGTTTTTGTTACAAATTTGGGAAAAGAGTAAGACATTACTATTAATATTATTTTCAAACTTAAAATAGCAATAATTTAAGAATTTATATATTATAAATTAAACCCAAAAAATAATAAAATTACAGAAAACTTTTCAAACACATTTAATTACTAAATTCAAGAAAGATTTGGAATAAGAAAAAAACCCCAAAAAAAATTTCCCAAAAAAAAAATTTTTAAAAAAAACCCCTTAAAAAAAAAAAAATTGGGGTTTTTTCCTAAAAAAAATTTAAAAATTTTTAAAAAAAATTTTAAAAAAATATTTAAAAATTTTTTTGAAAAAACCCCCCCTTTTTTTAAAAAATTTAAATTATTTTTTTAACCCCAAAAAAAAAAAAAAAAAAAAAATTAAAAAAAAAAAAAAAAAATTAAAAAAAAAATTAAAAAAAAATTTTTATAATTTATAAAATTGGGGGGGTTTTAAACCCTTTAAAATTTTGTTAAAATTTTTAAAATTTATTTTTTAAAAAAAAAAAAGGGGGGAAAAAAAGGTTTAAACCCCCAAAAGGAAAAAAAAAAATTTCCCAATATTTAAAAAAAAATTAAAAATAAATTTAATTTTTAAAAAAAAAAAAGGGAAAAAAAAAAAAAAATTTTTTTACAAAAAAAAATTTTAAAAAAAATTTAAAAAAACCCAAAAAAAAATTTAAAAAATTTTTTAAAAAAAATTTTTAAAAAAAAAATTTTTAAAAAAATTTTTGGGGGTTTAAAATAAGAAAGGAAAAAATTTTAAAAAAAAACCCAAAAAAAAAAAAAAATAAAACCTGGGAAAATTTCTTGGGGAAAAACAAACCAAAATTTAAAAAAAAAAACCCCTTTTTTTTAAAAAAAACAACAAAAATTTTAAAAAAAAAAAAAAAAAAAAAGGGGGGGGTTTTAAAAAGGGGGTTTTTATTCTTTAAAGGGGAAAAAAAAAAAGGGGGGGTTTTTGGGGGAAAAAAAAGGGGGGGTTTCCCCTTTTTTTTAAAAAAAAAAAAATTTTTAAAAAAATTTTTTAAAAAAACCCTTTTAAAAAAAAAAAAAATTTAAAATAAAAACACCCAAAAAAAAAAAAAAAAAAAAATTTTAAAAAAAAAAAAAAAAATTCATTTAAAAATTTAAAAAAAATAAAAAAAATATAAAAA